>NC_090921.1:233051118-233163618 GCF_040938575.1 Ambystoma mexicanum
AAATTGATTTTTGGAACCGGGAGATGGAATGGGAGCTTGCTCTGTCCACTCCACGCATCAACTTGGTATTGCAGTACCTCCAGGACTGGTGCACTTCCCCACTTGGGGAAAACAATGCTGTGAAAAAGAAAGACTGAGCAATTCTTGAAAGAAGAGCACTTTGCAATATTTTTTTGTTTAAATGTGTTTTTTTTTTCCAGTGTTTCGGAAAAGGTGCTGTTGTGTCACGGGAGGAAAAAAAAGTCTGCCCTTTTTGCTTGCTTTTCACAGGAGCTGCAAAGCAAGGCAAAGGAGCCAGCCAGCCAGCCAGCAGCACAAGGAGGAGATGGGGGACACTGTCCTTGCCCTGCCTCACCCCTGAAAGGCCCCGAACGGCCCCGAACGGCCAAGCCTTATCTGAGGGGGACGCACTTGGGGGAGCATCTCCTGGGCAGCTGAGGGTGACTTTCGGCCGCTAGGTGACGGGGCCAGTGCCAGGCCGGGCTGCAGCTTGGCTGGGTGGAGCTCTGCAGCCTGTGTCTGGCCGTCTCGCACCAGGCGCTGTGGGACCCATGGAAATCTTGGGGCGGAGCCATGCAAAATATGCTTACCATACCGCCGGGCATGCTGGTCATGCAAATGCTATTCTTGGCCGAGGAATCTGGGGCTCTGCCGCAGAGCGTTGCTCCGAGTCAGCAGGGGAGCTGCCGAGCAGCAGTCTTTCAGGCAAAGCTTTTGTGGGCATCGCTTCTCGGCCTTTTGGCTAAGATCAAGTGTAGTATCTGTTCTTATCAGTTTTAATATCTGATACGTCCTCTATCTGGGGACCATATATTAAATTGATTTTTGGAACCGGGAGATGGAATGGGAGCTTGCTCTGTCCACTCCACGCATCAACTTGGTATTGCAGTACCTCCAGGACTGGTGCACTTCCCCACTTGGGGAAAACAATGCTGTGAAAAAGAAAGACTGAGCAATTCTTGAAAGAAGAGCACTTTGCAATATTTTTTTGTTTAAATGTGTTTTTTTTTTCCAGTGTTTCGGAAAAGGTGCTGTTGTGTCACGGGAGGAAAAAAAAGTCTGCCCTTTTTGCTTGCTTTTCACAGGAGCTGCAAAGCAAGGCAAAGGAGCCAGCCAGCCAGCCAGCAGCACAAGGAGGAGATGGGGGACACTGTCCTTGCCCTGCCTCACCCCTGAAGGGCCCCGAACGGCCCCGAACGGCCAAGCCTTATCTGAGGGGGACGCACTTGGGGGAGCATCTCCTGGGCAGCTGAGGGTGACTTTCGGCCGCTAGGTGACGGGGCCAGTGCCAGGCCGGGCTGCAGCTTCTCTGGGTGGAGCTCTGCAGCCTGTGTCTGGCCGTCTCGCACCAGGCGCTGTGGGACCCATGGAAATCTTGGGGCGGAGCCATGCAAAATATGCTTACCATACCGCCGGGCATGCTGGTCATGCAAATGCTATTCTTGGCCGAGGAATCTGGGGCTCTGCCGCAGAGCGTTGCTCCGAGTCAGCAGGGGAGCTGCCGAGCAGCAGTCTTTCAGGCAAAGCTTTTGTGGGCATCGCTTCTCGGCCTTTTGGCTAAGATCAAGTGTAGTATCTGTTCTTATCAGTTTAATATCTGATACGTCCTCTATCTGGGGACCATATATTAAATTGATTTTTGGAACCGGGAGATGGAATGGGAGCTTGCTCTGTCCACTCCACGCATCAACTTGGTATTGCAGTACCTCCAGGACTGGTGCACTTCCCCACTTGTGGAAAACAATGCTGTGAAAAAGAAAGACTGAGCAATTCTTGAAAGAAGAGCACTTTGCAATATTTTTTTGTTTAAATGTGTTTTTTTTTTCCAGTGTTTCGGAAAAGGTGCTGTTGTGTCACGGGAGGAAAAAAAAGTCTGCCCTTTTTGCTTGCTTTTCACAGGAGCTGCAAAGCAAGGCAAAGGAGCCAGCCAGCCAGCCAGCAGCACAAGGAGGAGATGGGGGACACTGTCCTTGCCCTGCCTCACCCCTGAAAGGCCCCGAACGGCCCCGAACGGCCAAGCCTTATCTGAGGGGGACGCACTTGGGGGAGCATCTCCTGGGCAGCTGAGGGTGACTTTCGGCCGCTAGGTGACGGGGCCAGTGCCAGGCCGGGCTGCAGCTTGGCTGGGTGGAGCTCTGCAGCCTGTGTCTGGCCGTCTCGCACCAGGCGCTGTGGGACCCATGGAAATCTTGGGGCGGAGCCATGCAAAATATGCTTACCATACCGCCGGGCATGCTGGTCATGCAAATGCTATTCTTGGCCGAGGAATCTGGGGCTCTGCCGCAGAGCGTTGCTCCGAGTCAGCAGGGGAGCTGCCGAGCAGCAGTCTTTCAGGCAAAGCTTTTGTGGGCATCGCTTCTCGGCCTTTTGGCTAAGATCAAGTGTAGTATCTGTTCTTATCAGTTTAATATCTGATACGTCCTCTATCTGGGGACCATATATTAAATTGATTTTTGGAACCGGGAGATGGAATGGGAGCTTGCTCTGTCCACTCCACGCATCAACTTGGTATTGCAGTACCTCCAGGACTGGTGCACTTCCCCACTTGGGGAAAACAATGCTGTGAAAAAGAAAGACTGAGCAATTCTTGAAAGAAGAGCACTTTGCAATATTTTTTTGTTTAAATGTGTTTTTTTTTTCCAGTGTTTCGGAAAAGGTGCTGTTGTGTCACGGGAGGAAAAAAAAGTCTGCCCTTTTTGCTTGCTTTTCACAGGAGCTGCAAAGCAAGGCAAAGGAGCCAGCCAGCCAGCCAGCAGCACAAGGAGGAGATGGGGGACACTGTCCTTCCCCTGCCTCACCCCTGAAAGTCCCCGAACGGCCCCGAACGGCCAAGCCTTATCTGAGGGGGACGCACTTGGGGGAGCATCTCCTGGGCAGCTGAGGGTGACTTTCGGCCGCTAGGTGACGGGGCCAGTGCCAGGCCGGGCTGCAGCTTGGCTGGGTGGAGCTCTGCAGCCTGTGTCTGGCCGTCTCGCACCAGGCGCTGTGGGACCCATGGAAATCTTGGGGCGGAGCCATGCAAAATATGCTTACCATACCGCCGGGCATGCTGGTCATGCAAATGCTATTCTTGGCCGAGGAATCTGGGGCTCTGCCGCAGAGCGTTGCTCCGAGTCAGCAGGGGAGCTGCCGAGCAGCAGTCTTTCAGGCAAAGCTTTTGTGGGCATCGCTTCTCGGCCTTTTGGCTAAGATCAAGTATAGTATCTGTTCTTATCAGTTTAATATCTGATACGTCCTCTATCTGGGGACCATATATTAAATTGATTTTTGGAACCGGGAGATGGAATGGGAGCTTGCTCTGTCCACTCCACGCATCAACTTGGTATTGCAGTACCTCCAGGACTGGTGCACTTCCCCACTTGGGGAAAACAATGCTGTGAAAAAGAAAGACTGAGCAATTCTTGAAAGAAGAGCACTTTGCAATATTTTTTTGTTTAAATGTGTTTTTTTTTTCCAGTGTTTCGGAAAAGGTGCTGTTGTGTCACGGGAGGAAAAAAAAGTCTGCCCTTTTTGCTTGCTTTTCACAGGAGCTGCAAAGCAAGGCAAAGGAGCCAGCCAGCCAGCCAGCAGCACAAGGAGGAGATGGGGGACACTGTCCTTGCCCTGCCTCACCCCTGAAAGTCCCCGAACGGCCCCGAACGGCCAAGCCTTATCTGAGGGGGACGCACTTGGGGGAGCATCTCCTGGGCAGCTGAGGGTGACTTTCGGCCGCTAGGTGACGGGGCCAGTGCCAGGCCGGGCTGCAGCTTGGCTGGGTGGAGCTCTGCAGCCTGTGTCTGGCCGTCTCGCACCAGGCGCTGTGGGACCCATGGAAATCTTGGGGCGGAGCCATGCAAAATATGCTTACCATACCGCCGGGCATGCTGGTCATGCAAATGCTATTCTTGGCCGAGGAATCTGGGGCTCTGCCGCAGAGCGTTGCTCCGAGTCAGCAGGGGAGCTGCCGAGCAGCAGTCTTTCAGGCAAAGCTTTTGTGGGCATCGCTTCTCGGCCTTTTGGCTAAGATCAAGTGTAGTATCTGTTCTTATCAGTTTAATATCTGATACGTCCTCTATCTGGGGACCATATATTAAATTGATTTTTGGAACCGGGAGATGGAATGGGAGCTTGCTCTGTCCACTCCACGCATCAACTTGGTATTGCAGTACCTCCAGGACTGGTGCACTTCCCCACTTGGGGAAAACAATGCTGTGAAAAAGAAAGACTGAGCAATTCTTGAAAGAAGAGCACTTTGCAATATTTTTTTGTTTAAATGTGTTTTTTTTTTCCAGTGTTTCGGAAAAGGTGCTGTTGTGTCACGGGAGGAAAAAAAAGTCTGCCCTTTTTGCTTGCTTTTCACAGGAGCTGCAAAGCAAGGCAAAGGAGCCAGCCAGCCAGCCAGCAGCACAAGGAGGAGATGGGGGACACTGTCCTTGCCCTGCCTCACCCCTGAAAGGCCCCGAACGGCCCCGAACGGCCAAGCCTTATCTGAGGGGGACGCACTTGGGGGAGCATCTCCTGGGCAGCTGAGGGTGACTTTCGGCCGCTAGGTGACGGGGCCAGTGCCAGGCCGGGCTGCAGCTTGGCTGGGTGGAGCTCTGCAGCCTGTGTCTGGCCGTCTCGCACCAGGCGCTGTGGGACCCATGGAAATCTTGGGGCGGAGCCATGCAAAATATGCTTACCATACCGCCGGGCATGCTGGTCATGCAAATGCTATTCTTGGCCGAGGAATCTGGGGCTCTGCCGCAGAGCGTTGCTCCGAGTCAGCAGGGGAGCTGCCGAGCAGCAGTCTTTCAGGCAAAGCTTTTGTGGGCATCGCTTCTCGGCCTTTTGGCTAAGATCAAGTGTAGTATCTGTTCTTATCAGTTTAATATCTGATACGTCCTCTATCTGGGGACCATATATTAAATTGATTTTTGGAACCGGGAGATGGAATGGGAGCTTGCTCTGTCCACTCCACGCATCAACTTGGTATTGCAGTACCTCCAGGACTGGTGCACTTCCCCACTTGGGGAAAACAATGCTGTGAAAAAGAAAGACTGAGCAATCCTTGAAAGAAGAGCACTTTGCAATATTTTTTTGTTTAAATGTGTTTTTTTTTTCCAGTGTTTCGGAAAAGGTGCTGTTGTGTCACGGGAGGAAAAAAAAGTCTGCCCTTTTTGCTTGCTTTTCACAGGAGCTGCAAAGCAAGGCAAAGGAGCCAGCCAGCCAGCCAGCCAGCAGCACAAGGAGGAGATGGGGGACACTGTCCTTGCCCTGCCTCACCCCTGAACGGCCCCGAACGGCCAAGCCTTATCTGAGGGGGACGCACTTGGGGGAGCATCTCCTGGGCAGCTGAGGGTGACTTTCGGCCGCTAGGTGACGGGGCCAGTGCCAGGCCGGGCTGCAGCTTGGCTGGGTGGAGCTCTGCAGCCTGTGTCTGGCCGTCTCGCACCAGGCGCTGTGGGACCCATGGAAATCTTGGGGCGGAGCCATGCAAAATATGCTTACCATACCGCCGGGCATGCTGGTCATGCAAATGCTATTCTTGGCCGAGGAATCTGGGGCTCTGCCGCAGAGCGTTGCTCCGAGTCAGCAGGGGAGCTGCCGAGCAGCAGTCTTTCAGGCAAAGCTTTTGTGGGCATCGCTTCTCGGCCTTTTGGCTATGATCAAGTGTCGGGATTCACCTTAGCTGGCTTGCCCAGTCCAAGGTAGACTCCTTTTACAGCTGGTCTCCCTGACCTTCGGGTCAGGGAGTGGGCTACTGATCATGCCTTGAAGGGCCGGAGAATCTTTCGGGCTGGACGTGTTTTGAGTGGAAGATTTGAAGGGGTACGTATCAGGAGTCCCCCCCAGCATGGCTGAAGCATCGCGTGTTCTACCGCCGGCGACGCAGCTGAGATATTCGATTCGGATTGCTGTCCAAAAGGATTTCCAAGAAGTAAAGGATTTCGACTATGTTGTTAATAAGGTACTTTTTGAGGCTTTACAAATAGACAGAGACAAAATTTATTGTATGCAAGAGCATAGGAACGCTTGCATGTATGATATTACTTTTGTAGACGAAGTCTCTTCCTTGAGTGCGTATGAAGTGTACAAAATGGAAAAGAAGAACAATAATATTTTGGAAGGTGTTTTGGTGGAGCTTTGTTTCGTCCGACAAACTGTTCCATTAATTGTGCATATGTACAATCCATTCGTGTCAGTAGAGAAAATTACTAATTGGTTATTGCATTATTGTGAAGAAGTGAAAGGAGGTCAAATGCAAAGGAACGAATTTGGATATTTTAACGGTGATCGGAGATTTGTTGTAGTGTTAAAAAAACATCCAGAAGGCATTGGAGGTTTATGTCACCCCCCGGGGGTGTTTAAGATTTTGGAACAGAATGGGTATCTGTATTACCCCAACCAGCCGGTGTTCTGTAGGTTTTGTCGACAGTTTGGACACACAAAACGAGATTGCCCGAAAGATAAATGTTGGAATTGTGGTAAATCGAACCATAAATTGATGGAATGTGATCAGACACTACTGTGTACTGTTTGTAATACGGAGGGACATGTTGCAGTGACATGCCCGACGACTAGGCGTACATATGCACAAGCTACTAGTGAAGGTGGTTTTTTCAGAGGGGATCGTGCAGTTGTGATGAATCCGATTAACACATTGGAAGATTTAAGGAAGGAAGAGAAGTTGGTTGAAAATGTGGATATAGTACGAGTGGAAGATGTGGAAAACATTGTAGCAGTAGATGAAGAAGAACTTGAAAAGGGAATAGATGAAGATGAAATTGTTCAAGCAGCCAGTGGAAGTGAAGTGGCAGATGAAAAGGGGGCTGAGAAGAAAAGTGGAATGAAAGTTGCTCAAGTAGTCGGTGGAAAGTATGAGGAACAGTTTTCTTGGATGTATGGAGAAATATTACCGAATAGTGAAATTAGGGAAAAATTGGAAAGATTTCCAGAGTTTTTTTATTATGGAAAAGCTTTGTCTTCTGAGCGGGAGGAATTGATTTTGAACGGTTATATAAAACATCGGATTGACAAGAAAGAAAAAGACTGTGATTTCCAACAGCATCGACATGATTTCAGATTATATCGGGATTATCAACGGAAGTGTTTTCAGTTGATGGATGCCAGGGAGTTGGAGAGTAAAATAAATGCTTTAAATCCTGTGATAGGGGTTAGTTCGGCTGGACAGGATTTAGTGGTGCTCCCGTCTTTGACACCACACGTCAAGAATCTTTTGGAAAGGGAAAGAGTGGTTGTTCAACAAGTTGATTTGCAAGTACGTACTGCCGTTCAGGGAGTGAAAACGTCGAATAAGTATGGGGTTTTACAATCTGGGTCGGATAGTGAAAAGGATGAGGAGGTGGAGAATCAGTTGTTACAGAAGGGGATTGAGCGAAAGTCAAGAAGGCGGAAATCTGATCGGAGTCGGTCAGCCATTAGAGATGGGAAAGCATCTTTTAAATAAGTTCTGAAATGGGGAAAGAAGATAAGAGAAGAAAAGAGAAAATTCTGTTGAGCAAAATTTGTATTTTTATGTGGCAGCAGAAAAATTGGAGACTTTTAATATCCTAGATTTTGGTTTTTTGAACCTCTGAAATAGAGGAGAAGAGAATAAATTATAAATGTAGTTATACGTTTTTTTTTTGATTGGCCTTTTTTGATTTGACATTTTTTGATTTGGTCTATTTTTCTTTTTTCCTGATTTTCAAAAAATTGGAGGTTTGGGACGGTTAAAGGGGTGATGAGGAGACCGAAAAAAAAAAAAAAAAAAAAAAAAAAAAAAAAAAAAAAAAAAAAATCTGTTCTTATCAGTTTAATATCTGATACGTCCTCTATCTGGGGACCATATATTAAATTGATTTTTGGAACCGGGAGATGGAATGGGAGCTTGCTCTGTCCACTCCACGCATCAACTTGGTATTGCAGTACCTCCAGGACTGGTGCACTTCCCCACTTGGGGAAAACAATGCTGTGAAAAAGAAAGACTGAGCAATTCTTGAAAGAAGAGCACTTTGCAATATTTTTTTGTTTAAATGTGTTTTTTTTTTCCAGTGTTTCGGAAAAGGTGCTGTTGTGTCACGGGAGGAAAAAAAAGTCTGCCCTTTTTGCTTGCTTTTCACAGGAGCTGCAAAGCAAGGCAAAGGAGCCAGCCAGCCAGCCAGCAGCACAAGGAGGAGATGGGGGACACTGTCCTTGCCCTGCCTCACCCCTGAAAGGCCCCGAACGGCCCCGAACGGCCAAGCCTTATCTGAGGGGGACGCACTTGGGGGAGCATCTCCTGGGCAGCTGAGGGTGACTTTCGGCCGCTAGGTGACGGGGCCAGTGCCAGGCCAGGCTGCAGCTTGGCTGGGTGGAGCTCTGCAGCCTGTGTCTGGCCGTCTCGCACCAGGCGCTGTGGGACCCATGGAAATCTTGGGGCGGAGCCATGCAAAATATGCTTACCATACCGCCGGGCATGCTGGTCATGCAAATGCTATTCTTGGCCGAGGAATCTGGGGCTCTGCCGCAGAGCGTTGCTCCGAGTCAGCAGGGGAGCTGCCGAGCAGCAGTCTTTCAGGCAAAGCTTTTGTGGGCATCGCTTCTCGGCCTTTTGGCTATGATCAAGTGTCGGGATTCACCTTAGCTGTCTGGCTTGCCCAGTCCAAGGTAGACTCCTTTTACAGCTGGCCTCCCTGACCTTCGGGTCAGGGAGTGGGCTACTGATCATGCCTTGAAGGGCCGGAGAATCTTTCGGGCTGGACGAGTTTCGAGTGGAAGATTTGAGGGGGAACGCGTCGGAGGACTCCCCCAGCATGGCTGAAACATCCCGTGTTCTACCGCCGGCAACGCAGTTGAGATATTCAGTTCGGATTGCTGTCCAGAAGGATTTCCAAGAAGTGAAGGATTTCGACTATGTTGTTAATAAGGTACTTTTTGAGGCTTTACAAGCAGACAAAGACAAAATTTATTGTATGCAAGAGCACAGGAACGCTTGCACGTATGATATTACTTTTGTAGACGAAGTCTCTTCCTTGAGTGCGTATGAAGAGTATAAAATGGAAAAGAAGAATAATAGTATTTTGGAAGGAGTTCTGGTGGAGCTTTGTTTCGTCCGACAAACTGTTCCATTAATTGTGCATATGTACAATCCATTTGTGTCAGTAGAGAAAATTACTAATTGGTTATTGCATTATTGTGAAGAAGTGAAAGGAGGTCAAATGCAAAAGAACAAATTTGGATATTTTAACGGAGATCGGAGATTTGTTGTAGTGTTAAAAAAACATCCAGAAGGCATTGGAGGTTTATGTCACCCCCCGGGGGTGTTTAAGATTTTGGAACAGAATGGGTATTTGTATTACCCCAACCAGCCGATGTTCTGTAGGTTTTGTCGACAGTTTGGACACATGAAACGAGATTGCCCGAAAGATAAATGTTGGAATTGTGGTAAATCGGACCATAAATTGGTGGAATGTGATCAGACACTATTGTGTACTGTTTGTAATATGGAGGGTCATGTTGCAGTGACATGCCCGACGACCAGACGTACATATGCACAAGCTACTAGTGAAGGGGGTTTTTTCAGAGGGGATCGTGCACTTGTGAAGAATCTAATTAATACATTGGAAGATTTAAGGAAGGAAGAAAAGTTGGTTGAAAATGTGGATACAGTACGAGTGGAAGATGTGGAAAACGCTATAGTAGTAGATGAAGTAGAACTTGAAAAGGGAATGGATGAAGAAGAAATTGTTCAAACAGTCAGTGGAAGTGTAGTGGATGAAAAGGAGGCCGAGAAGAAAAGTGGAATAAAAGTTGCTCAAGTAGTCGGTGGAAAGTGTGAGGAACAGTTTTCTTGGATGTATGGAGAAATAGTACCGAATAGTGAAATTAGGGAAAAATTGGAAAGGTTTCCAGAGTTTTTTTATGATGGAAAAGCTTTGTCTTCTGAGCGGGAGGAATTGATTTTGAACGGTTATATAGAATATCGGATTGATAGGAAAGAAAAAGACTGTGATTTCCAACAGCATCGACGTGATTTCAGACTATATCGGGAGTATCATCGGAAGGTTTTTCAGTTGAAGGATGCCAGGGAGTTGGAGAGTAAATTAAATGCTTTACATTCTGTGAAAGGGGTTAGTTCGACTGGACAGGATTTAGTGGTGCTCCCGTCTTTGACACCACACGTCAAGAATCTTTTGGAAAGGGAAAGAGTGGTTGTTCAACAAGGTGATTTGCAAGTACGTACTGCCGTTCAGGGAGTGAAAACGTCGAATAAGTATGGGGTTTTACAATCTGGGTCGGATAGTGAAAAGGATGAGGAGGTGGAGAATCAGTTATTACAGAAGGGGATTGAGCGAAAGTCAAGAAGGCGGAAATCTGATCGGAGTCGGTCAGCCATTAGAGATGGGAAAGCATCTTTTAAATAAGTTCTGGAATGGGGAAAGAAGATAAGAGAAGAAAAGTGAAAATTCTGTTAAGCAAAATTTGTATTTTTATATGGCAGCAGAAAAATTAGAGACTTTTAACATCCTAGATTTTGGTTTTTTGAACCTCTGAAATAGAGGAGAAGAGAATAAATTAGAAATGTAGTTATACGTTTCTTTTTTTTGATTGGCCTTTTTTTGATTTGACATTTTTTGATTTGGTCTTTTTTTCTTTTTTCCTGATTTTCAAAAAATTGGAGGTTTGGGACGGTTAAAGGGGTGATGAGGAGACCGAAAAAAAAAAAGAAAAAAAAAAAAAAAAAAAAAAAAAAAATCTGTTCTTATCAGTTTAATATCTGATACGTCCTCTATCTGGGGACCATATATTAAATTGATTTTTGGAACCGGGAGATGGAATGGGAGCTTGCTCTGTCCACTCCACGCATCAACTTGGTATTGCAGTACCTCCAGGACTGGTGCACTTCCCCACTTGGGGAAAACAATGCTGTGAAAAAGAAAGACTGAGCAATTCTTGAAAGAAGAGCACTTTGCAATATTTTTTTGTTTAAATGTGTTTTTTTTTTCCAGTGTTTCGGAAAAGGTGCTGTTGTGTCACGGGAGGAAAAAAAAGTCTGCCCTTTTTGCTTGCTTTTCACAGGAGCTGCAAAGCAAGGCAAAGGAGCCAGCCAGCCAGCCAGCAGCACAAGGAGGAGATGGGGGACACTGTCCTTGCCCTGCCTCACCCCTGAAAGTCCCCGAACGGCCCCGAACGGCCAAGCCTTATCTGAGGGGGACGCACTTGGGGGAGCATCTCCTGGGCAGCTGAGGGTGACTTTCGGCCGCTAGGTGACGGGGCCAGTGCCAGGCCGGGCTGCAGCTTGGCTGGGTGGAGCTCTGCAGCCTGTGTCTGGCCGTCTCGCACCAGGCGCTGTGGGACCCATGGAAATCTTGGGGCGGAGCCATGCAAAATATGCTTACCATACCGCCGGGCATGCTGGTCATGCAAATGCTATTCTTGGCCGAGGAATCTGGGGCTCTGCCGCAGAGCGTTGCTCCGAGTCAGCAGGGGAGCTGCCGAGCAGCAGTCTTTCAGGCAAAGCTTTTGTGGGCATCGCTTCTCGGCCTTTTGGCTAAGATCAAGTGTAGTATCTGTTCTTATCAGTTTAATATCTGATACGTCCTCTATCTGGGGACCATATATTAAATTGATTTTTGGAACCGGGAGATGGAATGGGAGCTTGCTCTGTCCACTCCACGCATCAACTTGGTATTGCAGTACCTCCAGGACTGGTGCACTTCCCCACTTGGGGAAAACAATGCTGTGAAAAAGAAAGACTGAGCAATCCTTGAAAGAAGAGCACTTTGCAATATTTTTTTGTTTAAATGTGTTTTTTTTTTCCAGTGTTTCGGAAAAGGTGCTGTTGTGTCACGGGAGGAAAAAAAAGTCTGCCCTTTTTGCTTGCTTTTCACAGGAGCTGCAAAGCAAGGCAAAGGAGCCAGCCAGCCAGCCAGCAGCACAAGGAGGAGATGGGGGACACTGTCCTTGCCCTGCCTCACCCCTGAACGGCCCCGAACGGCCAAGCCTTATCTGAGGGGGACGCACTTGGGGGAGCATCTCCTGGGCAGCTGAGGGTGACTTTCGGCCGCTAGGTGACGGGGCCAGTGCCAGGCCGGGCTGCAGCTTGGCTGGGTGGAGCTCTGCAGCCTGTGTCTGGCCGTCTCGCACCAGGCGCTGTGGGACCCATGGAAATCTTGGGGCGGAGCCATGCAAAATATGCTTACCATACCGCCGGGCATGCTGGTCATGCAAATGCTATTCTTGGCCGAGGAATCTGGGGCTCTGCCGCAGAGCGTTGCTCCGAGTCAGCAGGGGAGCTGCCGAGCAGCAGTCTTTCAGGCAAAGCTTTTGTGGACATCGCTTCTCGGCCTTTTGGCTAAGATCAAGTGTAGTATCTGTTCTTATCAGTTTAATATCTGATACGTCCTCTATCTGGGGACCATATATTAAATTGATTTTTGGAACCGGGAGATGGAATGGGAGCTTGCTCTGTCCACTCCACGCATCAACTTGGTATTGCAGTACCTCCAGGACTGGTGCACTTCCCCACTTGGGGAAAACAATGCTGTGAAAAAGAAAGACTGAGCAATTCTTGAAAGAAGAGCACTTTGCAATATTTTTTTGTTTAAATGTGTTTTTTTTTTCCAGTGTTTCGGAAAAGGTGCTGTTGTGTCACGGGAGGAAAAAAAAGTCTGCCCTTTTTGCTTGCTTTTCACAGGAGCTGCAAAGCAAGGCAAAGGAGCCAGCCAGCCAGCCAGCAGCACAAGGAGGAGATGGGGGACACTGTCCTTGCCCTGCCTCACCCCTGAAAGGCCCCGAACGGCCCCGAACGGCCAAGCCTTATCTGAGGGGGACGCACTTGGGGGAGCATCTCCTGGGCAGCTGAGGGTGACTTTCGGCCGCTAGGTGACGGGGCCAGTGCCAGGCCGGGCTGCAGCTTCTCTGGGTGGAGCTCTGCAGCCTGTGTCTGGCCGTCTCGCACCAGGCGCTGTGGGACCCATGGAAATCTTGGGGCGGAGCCATGCAAAATATGCTTACCATACCGCCGGGCATGCTGGTCATGCAAATGCTATTCTTGGCCGAGGAATCTGGGGCTCTGCCGCAGAGCGTTGCTCCGAGTCAGCAGGGGAGCTGCCGAGCAGCAGTCTTTCAGGCAAAGCTTTTGTGGGCATCGCTTCTCGGCCTTTTGGCTAAGATCAAGTGTAGTATCTGTTCTTATCAGTTTAATATCTGATACGTCCTCTATCTGGGGACCATATATTAAATTGATTTTTGGAACCGGGAGATGGAATGGGAGCTTGCTCTGTCCACTCCACGCATCAACTTGGTATTGCAGTACCTCCAGGACTGGTGCACTTCCCCACTTGGGGAAAACAATGCTGTGAAAAAGAAAGACTGAGCAATTCTTGAAAGAAGAGCACTTTGCAATATTTTTTTGTTTAAATGTGTTTTTTTTTTCCAGTGTTTCGGAAAAGGTGCTGTTGTGTCACGGGAGGAAAAAAAAGTCTGCCCTTTTTGCTTGCTTTTCACAGGAGCTGCAAAGCAAGGCAAAGGAGCCAGCCAGCCAGCCAGCAGCACAAGGAGGAGATGGGGGACACTGTCCTTGCCCTGCCTCACCCCTGAAAGGCCCCGAACGGCCCCGAACGGCCAAGCCTTATCTGAGGGGGACGCACTTGGGGGAGCATCTCCTGGGCAGCTGAGGGTGACTTTCGGCCGCTAGGTGACGGGGCCAGTGCCAGGCCGGGCTGCAGCTTGGCTGGGTGGAGCTCTGCAGCCTGTGTCTGGCCGTCTCGCACCAGGCGCTGTGGGACCCATGGAAATCTTGGGGCGGAGCCATGCAAAATATGCTTACCATACCGCCGGGCATGCTGGTCATGCAAATGCTATTCTTGGCCGAGGAATCTGGGGCTCTGCCGCAGAGCGTTGCTCCGAGTCAGCAGGGGAGCTGCCGAGCAGCAGTCTTTCAGGCAAAGCTTTTGTGGGCATCGCTTCTCGGCCTTTTGGCTAAGATCAAGTGTAGTATCTGTTCTTATCAGTTTTAATATCTGATACGTCCTCTATCTGGGGACCATATATTAAATTGATTTTTGGAACCGGGAGATGGAATGGGAGCTTGCTCTGTCCACTCCACGCATCAACTTGGTATTGCAGTACCTCCAGGACTGGTGCACTTCCCCACTTGGGGAAAACAATGCTGTGAAAAAGAAAGACTGAGCAATTCTTGAAAGAAGAGCACTTTGCAATATTTTTTTGTTTAAATGTGTTTTTTTTTTCCAGTGTTTCGGAAAAGGTGCTGTTGTGTCACGGGAGGAAAAAAAAGTCTGCCCTTTTTGCTTGCTTTTCACAGGAGCTGCAAAGCAAGGCAAAGGAGCCAGCCAGCCAGCCAGCAGCACAAGGAGGAGATGGGGGACACTGTCCTTGCCCTGCCTCACCCCTGAAGGGCCCCGAACGGCCCCGAACGGCCAAGCCTTATCTGAGGGGGACGCACTTGGGGGAGCATCTCCTGGGCAGCTGAGGGTGACTTTCGGCCGCTAGGTGACGGGGCCAGTGCCAGGCCGGGCTGCAGCTTCTCTGGGTGGAGCTCTGCAGCCTGTGTCTGGCCGTCTCGCACCAGGCGCTGTGGGACCCATGGAAATCTTGGGGCGGAGCCATGCAAAATATGCTTACCATACCGCCGGGCATGCTGGTCATGCAAATGCTATTCTTGGCCGAGGAATCTGGGGCTCTGCCGCAGAGCGTTGCTCCGAGTCAGCAGGGGAGCTGCCGAGCAGCAGTCTTTCAGGCAAAGCTTTTGTGGGCATCGCTTCTCGGCCTTTTGGCTAAGATCAAGTGTAGTATCTGTTCTTATCAGTTTAATATCTGATACGTCCTCTATCTGGGGACCATATATTAAATTGATTTTTGGAACCGGGAGATGGAATGGGAGCTTGCTCTGTCCACTCCACGCATCAACTTGGTATTGCAGTACCTCCAGGACTGGTGCACTTCCCCACTTGGGGAAAACAATGCTGTGAAAAAGAAAGACTGAGCAATTCTTGAAAGAAGAGCACTTTGCAATATTTTTTTGTTTAAATGTGTTTTTTTTTTCCAGTGTTTCGGAAAAGGTGCTGTTGTGTCACGGGAGGAAAAAAAAGTCTGCCCTTTTTGCTTGCTTTTCACAGGAGCTGCAAAGCAAGGCAAAGGAGCCAGCCAGCCAGCCAGCAGCACAAGGAGGAGATGGGGGACACTGTCCTTGCCCTGCCTCACCCCTGAAAGGCCCCGAACGGCCCCGAACGGCCAAGCCTTATCTGAGGGGGACGCACTTGGGGGAGCATCTCCTGGGCAGCTGAGGGTGACTTTCGGCCGCTAGGTGACGGGGCCAGTGCCAGGCCGGGCTGCAGCTTGGCTGGGTGGAGCTCTGCAGCCTGTGTCTGGCCGTCTCGCACCAGGCGCTGTGGGACCCATGGAAATCTTGGGGCGGAGCCATGCAAAATATGCTTACCATACCGCCGGGCATGCTGGTCATGCAAATGCTATTCTTGGCCGAGGAATCTGGGGCTCTGCCGCAGAGCGTTGCTCCGAGTCAGCAGGGGAGCTGCCGAGCAGCAGTCTTTCAGGCAAAGCTTTTGTGGGCATCGCTTCTCGGCCTTTTGGCTAAGATCAAGTGTAGTATCTGTTCTTATCAGTTTAATATCTGATACGTCCTCTATCTGGGGACCATATATTAAATTGATTTTTGGAACCGGGAGATGGAATGGGAGCTTGCTCTGTCCACTCCACGCATCAACTTGGTATTGCAGTACCTCCAGGACTGGTGCACTTCCCCACTTGGGGAAAACAATGCTGTGAAAAAGAAAGACTGAGCAATTCTTGAAAGAAGAGCACTTTGCAATATTTTTTTGTTTAAATGTGTTTTTTTTTTCCAGTGTTTCGGAAAAGGTGCTGTTGTGTCACGGGAGGAAAAAAAAGTCTGCCCTTTTTGCTTGCTTTTCACAGGAGCTGCAAAGCAAGGCAAAGGAGCCAGCCAGCCAGCCAGCAGCACAAGGAAGAGATGGGGGACACTGTCCTTGCCCTGCCTCACCCCTGAAAGGCCCCGAACGGCCCCGAACGGCCAAGCCTTATCTGAGGGGGACGCACTTGGGGGAGCATCTCCTGGGCAGCTGAGGGTGACTTTCGGCCGCTAGGTGACGGGGCCAGTGCCAGGCCGGGCTGCAGCTTGGCTGGGTGGAGCTCTGCAGCCTGTGTCTGGCCGTCTCGCACCAGGCGCTGTGGGACCCATGGAAATCTTGGGGCGGAGCCATGCAAAATATGCTTACCATACCGCCGGGCATGCTGGTCATGCAAATGCTATTCTTGGCCGAGGAATCTGGGGCTCTGCCGCAGAGCGTTGCTCCGAGTCAGCAGGGGAGCTGCCGAGCAGCAGTCTTTCAGGCAAAGCTTTTGTGGGCATCGCTTCTCGGCCTTTTGGCTAAGATCAAGTGTAGTATCTGTTCTTATCAGTTTTAATATCTGATACGTCCTCTATCTGGGGACCATATATTAAATTGATTTTTGGAACCGGGAGATGGAATGGGAGCTTGCTCTGTCCACTCCACGCATCAACTTGGTATTGCAGTACCTCCAGGACTGGTGCACTTCCCCACTTGGGGAAAACAATGCTGTGAAAAAGAAAGACTGAGCAATTCTTGAAAGAAGAGCACTTTGCAATATTTTTTTGTTTAAATGTGTTTTTTTTTTCCAGTGTTTCGGAAAAGGTGCTGTTGTGTCACGGGAGGAAAAAAAAGTCTGCCCTTTTTGCTTGCTTTTCACAGGAGCTGCAAAGCAAGGCAAAGGAGCCAGCCAGCCAGCCAGCAGCACAAGGAGGAGATGGGGGACACTGTCCTTGCCCTGCCTCACCCCTGAAGGGCCCCGAACGGCCCCGAACGGCCAAGCCTTATCTGAGGGGGACGCACTTGGGGGAGCATCTCCTGGGCAGCTGAGGGTGACTTTCGGCCGCTAGGTGACGGGGCCAGTGCCAGGCCGGGCTGCAGCTTCTCTGGGTGGAGCTCTGCAGCCTGTGTCTGGCCGTCTCGCACCAGGCGCTGTGGGACCCATGGAAATCTTGGGGCGGAGCCATGCAAAATATGCTTACCATACCGCCGGGCATGCTGGTCATGCAAATGCTATTCTTGGCCGAGGAATCTGGGGCTCTGCCGCAGAGCGTTGCTCCGAGTCAGCAGGGGAGCTGCCGAGCAGCAGTCTTTCAGGCAAAGCTTTTGTGGACATCGCTTCTCGGCCTTTTGGCTATGATCAAGTGTCGGGATTCACCTTAGCTGTCTGGCTTGCCCAGTCCAAGGTAGACTCCTTTTACAGCTGGCCTCCCTGACCTTCGGGTCAGGGAGTGGGCTACTGATCATGCCTTGAAGGACCGGAGAATCTTTCGGGCTGGACGAGTTTCGAGTGGAAGTTTTGAAGGGGTACGCATCAGAGGACTCCCCCAGCATGGCTGAAGCATCGCGTGTTCTACCGCCGGCGACGCAGCTGAGATATTCAGTTCGGATTGCTGTCCAGAAGGATTTCCAAGAAGTAAAGGATTTCGACTATGTTGTTAATAAGGTACTTTTTGAAGCTTTACAAGCAGACAAAGACAAAATTTATTGTATGCAAGAGCACAGGAACGCTTGCACGTATGATATTACTTTTGTAGTCGAAGTCTCTTCCTTGAGTGCATATGAAGTGTACAAATTGGAAAAGGAGAATAGTAGTATTTTGGAAGGTGTTCTGGTGGAGCTTTGTTTTGTTCGACAAACTGTTCCATTAACTGTGCATATGTACAATCCGTTTGTGTCAGCAGAGAAAATTAGTAATTGGTTATTACATTATTGTGAAGAAGTGAGAGGAGGTCAAGTTCAAAGAAATAAATTTGGGTATTTTAACGGTGATCGGAGATTTGTTGTGGTGCTAAAAAAACATCCAGAAGGCATTGGAGGTTTATATCACCCCCCGGGTGTGTTTAAGATTTTGGAACAGAATGGGTATCTGTATTACCCCAACCAGCCAGTGTTTTGTAGGTTTTGTCGACAGTTTGGACACGCAAAACGAAACTGCCCGAAAGATAAATGTTGGAATTGTGGTGATCCAAACCATAAAATAGTTGACTGTGATCAGAAGCTGATGTGTACTGTTTGTGATATGGAGGGACATGTTGCAGCGACATGCCCGACTACCCGGCGTACATATGCACAAGCTGCTAGTAAAGGTGGTTTTCACAGAGAAGATCGTGAAGATGTGAAAAACCTGGTTAACATGTCGGAGGATCTAAGAACGAAAGAGAAATTGGTTGATAAAATTGAAGATGCGACAAGCCTGATTAAGGCAGTAGTTGAAGTTCCCCCTGTTGATGTATTATGTACATATGCTCAAGCAAATAGTGGAGGTGGGATTCGACAGGAGGTACGTGTGGATACAGAACGCTTTGAGGATGTGGAGAAAATTGATGTGACAGGTGAAAAGGAGGTTGAGAAGAGAAAAGACGAAGAAGGAATTATTCAAGTAGCCAGTGGAAGTAGAATTGGCCGGGAGAATGGTGGGGTCACAGACTGTTTGGTGGTTGCGGAAAAGGTTGAGAAAACGGTTACGAAGGCAGTTGGAAAGGCATTAACGAAGGTTGAAGTGTGGAGTGCACTACTTGAATGGACGGGGACCTTGCGTGAAATATTTTCATTTTCTGTTGAGCGTGAACATTTGGTTTTAAATGATTATTTACGAATTCAGTTTGATGAGAAAAAAGAAGATGTTGACATAAATGAGCATCAAAGACTATATGGGATATATCGGACTCACAGATGGAGACAGTTTGAGAAGGAGGAGATGGAACACCCCAGGCAGTGGTGGAGAGAAGATAACTATATTCCTAAGGTGAAGGTTTGTTCGAATAAACAGGATGCAGTGTCGTCCCAGCTTCTACCACCACGTGTTAAGAATTTTTTGGAAAGGGAAAGAGTGGTGGTTCAACGAGCTGCATGTATGGGGAAAATAGAAGCGGCTTTGAGCGAGGTTGAGAATGTTCAACAAGGTATTGATGTTCAGAGAGTAGAGACATTGAATAAGTATAGTGTTTTACAGGCTGAGTCGGACAGTGAGAAGAACGAGGAGGTGGTGAATCGGTTGACGCAGAAGGAGATTGAGCGAAGGTCAAGGAGACAGAGATCTGATCGGAGCCGGTCAGGCATTAGAGATGGGAAAGCATCTTTTAAGTAGTATTGGAATGAGAAAAGGAGATAAGAGAGAAAAATTGTGATAGACTGATGCGAAATTTTTGGATTTTTTTATTGATTTGGTGTTTTTAATTTGGAGTTTTTTTCTATTGGAATTTTTTGATTTGGTGTTTTTTGATTGGCATTTTTTGTAAATTGGAGGTTTGGGACGGTTGAAGGGGTGAAGTGGAGACCGAATAAAAAAAAAAAAAAAAAAAAAAAAAAAAAAAAAAAAAAAAAATCTGTTCTTATCAGTTTAATATCTGATACGTCCTCTATCTGGGGACCATATATTAAATTGATTTTTGGAACCGGGAGATGGAATGGGAGCTTGCTCTGTCCACTCCACGCATCAACTTGGTATTGCAGTACCTCCAGGACTGGTGCACTTCCCCACTTGGGGAAAACAATGCTGTGAAAAAGAAAGACTGAGCAATTCTTGAAAGAAGAGCACTTTGCAATATTTTTTTGTTTAAATGTGTTTTTTTTTTCCAGTGTTTCGGAAAAGGTGCTGTTGTGTCACGGGAGGAAAAAAAAGTCTGCCCTTTTTGCTTGCTTTTCACAGGAGCTGCAAAGCAAGGCAAAGGAGCCAGCCAGCCAGCCAGCAGCACAAGGAGGAGATGGGGGACACTGTCCTTGCCCTGCCTCACCCCTGAAAGGCCCCGAACGGCCCCGAACGGCCAAGCCTTATCTGAGGGGGACGCACTTGGGGGAGCATCTCCTGGGCAGCTGAGGGTGACTTTCGGCCGCTAGGTGACGGGGCCAGTGCCAGGCCGGGCTGCAGCTTCTCTGGGTGGAGCTCTGCAGCCTGTGTCTGGCCGTCTCGCACCAGGCGCTGTGGGACCCATGGAAATCTTGGGGCGGAGCCATGCAAAATATGCTTACCATACCGCCGGGCATGCTGGTCATGCAAATGCTATTCTTGGCCGAGGAATCTGGGGCTCTGCCGCAGAGCGTTGCTCCGAGTCAGCAGGGGAGCTGCCGAGCAGCAGTCTTTCAGGCAAAGCTTTTGTGGGCATCGCTTCTCGGCCTTTTGGCTATGATCAAGTGTTGGGATTCACCTTAGCTGTCTGGCTTGCCCAGTCCAAGGTAGACTCCTTTTACAGCTGACCTCCCTGACCTTCGGGTCAGGGAGTGGGCTACTGATCATGCCTTGAAGGGCCGGAGAATCTTTCGGGCTGGACGAGTTTCGAGTGGAAGATTTGAGGGGGAACGCGTCGGAGGACTCCCTCAGCATGGCTGAAACATCGCGTGTTCTACCGCCGGCAACGCAGTTGAGATATTCAGTTCGGATTGCTGTCCAGAAGGATTTCCAAGAAGTAAAGGATTTCGACTATGTTGTTAATAAGGTACTTTTTGAGGCTTTACAAGCAGATAAAGACAAAATTTATTGTATGCAAGAGCACAGGAACGCTTGCACGTATGATATTACTTTTGTAGACGAAGTCTCTTCCTTGAGTGCATATGAAGTGTACAAATTGGAAAAGGAGAATAGTAGTATTTTGGAAGGTGTTCTGGTGGAGCTTTGTTTCGTTCGACAAACTGTTCCATTAACTGTGCATATGTACAATCCATTTGTGTCAGCAGAGAAAATTAGTAATTGGCTATTGCATTATTGTGAAGAAGTGAGAGGAGGTCAAGTTCAAAGAAATAAATTTGGGTATTTTAACGGTGATCGGAGATTTGTTGTGGTGCTAAAAAAACATCCGGAAGGCATTGGAGGTTTATATCACCCCCCGGGTGTGTTTAAGATTTTGGAACAGAATGGGTATCTGTATTACCCTAACCAGCCAGTGTTTTGTAGGTTTTGTCGACAGTTTGGACACGCAAAACGAAACTGCCCGAAAGATAAATGTTGGAATTGTGGTAATCCAAACCATAAAATAGTTGACTGTGATCAGAAGCTGATGTGTACTGTTTGTGATATGGAGGGACATGTTGCAGCGACATGCCCGACTACCCGGCGTACATATGCACAAGCTGCTAGTGAAGGAAGTTTTTACAAAGGAGATCGTGAAGATGTGAAAAACCTGGTTAACATGTCGGAGGATCTAAGAATGAAAGAGAAGTTGGTTGATAAAATTGAAGATGTGACAAGCCTGATTAAGGCAGTAGTTGAAGTTCCCTCTGTTGGTGTATTATGTACATATGCTCAAACAAGTGGTGGAGGTGGGATTCAACAGGAGGTACGTGTGGATACAGAACGCTTTGAGGATGTGGAGAAAATTGATGGTATAGGTGGAGATGTGGAAAATATTATAGCAATAGATGAAATGGAACTTGCAAAGGGAATAGATAAAGAAGGAATTGTTCAAGCAGCCAGTGGAAGTGAAGTAGCAGGAAAAAAAGAGGTTGAGAAGAAAAGTGGGAAGAAAGTTACTCAAGTGACCGGTGAAAATTATGGAGAAATGACTGCTAAGTTATTTAATGAAGTAGTACCGACTGATAAGTTTAGGAAAAAATTTGAATCATATCCAGAATTTTTTTATCGTGGAACAGTTATGTCTGATGAGCGAGAGGATTTGATTATCGACGGTTATATACAATATCGGATTGATATGAAGAACAAAGACTGTGATTTCCGACAGCATATACACGATTTCGGGTTATATCGAGATTATAAACGGAAGGTTTTTCAATTGGAGGATGAGACACGGGCCAGGGAGTTGGAGAGTAGAAAGAATGTTTTAACTCCAGTGACAGGGGTTTGTTCGGCTGGACAGGATTCAGTGGTGTTTCCGTCTTTGACACCACACGTCAAGAATCTCTTAGAAAGAGAAAGAGTGGTTATACAACAAGTTGATTTGCAAGTATGTACTGCCGTTCAGGGAGTGAAAACGTCGAATAAGTATGGGGTTTTACAGTCTGGATCAGATAGTGAAAAGGATGAGGAAGTGGAAAATCAGTTGTTACAGAAGGGGATTGAGCGAAAGTCAAGAAGGCGGAAATCTGATCGGAGTCGGTCAGCTATTAGAGAGGGGAGAGCATCTTTTATCAAAAAAAATTTGGAATGAGCAAAGAAGATATGAAAAGAAAGAGAGAATTTCTGTTGAGAAAGTTTTGTATTTAATTCATTTTGTTTTTGATTGGTTTTTTTTTTAAATTGGAGGATTATTTTAATTGGTTTTTTTTAATTTGGAATTTTTGTTTGGTATTTTTTTAAATTTGGAGGTTTGGGACGGTTAAAGGGGTGATGAGGAGACCGAAAAAATAAAAAATAAAAAAATAAAAAAAAAATAAAAAAAAAAAAAAAAAAAAAAAAAAAAAAAAAATAAAAAAAAAAAAAATCTGTTCTTATCAGTTTAATATCTGATACGTCCTCTATCTGGGGACCATATATTAAATTGATTTTTGGAACCGGGAGATGGAATGGGAGCTTGCTCTGTCCACTCCACGCATCAACTTGGTATTGCAGTACCTCCAGGACTGGTGCACTTCCCCACTTGGGGAAAACAATGCTGTGAAAAAGAAAGACTGAGCAATTCTTGAAAGAAGAGCACTTTGCAATATTTTTTTGTTTAAATGTGTTTTTTTTTTCCAGTGTTTCGGAAAAGGTGCTGTTGTGTCACGGGAGGAAAAAAAAGTCTGCCCTTTTTGCTTGCTTTTCACAGGAGCTGCAAAGCAAGGCAAAGGAGCCAGCCAGCCAGCCAGCAGCACAAGGAGGAGATGGGGGACACTGTCCTTTCCCTGCCTCACCCCTGAACGGCCCCGAACGGCCAAGCCTTATCTGAGGGGGACGCACTTGGGGGAGCATCTCCTGGGCAGCTGAGGGTGACTTTCGGCCGCTAGGTGACGGGGCCAGTGCCAGGCCGGGCTGCAGCTTGGCTGGGTGGAGCTCTGCAGCCTGTGTCTGGCCGTCTCGCACCAGGCGCTGTGGGACCCATGGAAATCTTGGGGCGGAGCCATGCAAAATATGCTTACCATACCGCCGGGCATGCTGGTCATGCAAATGCTATTCTTGGCCGAGGAATCTGGGGCTCTGCCGCAGAGCGTTGCTCCGAGTCAGCAGGGGAGCTGCCGAGCAGCAGTCTTTCAGGCAAAGCTTTTGTGGGCATCGCTTCTCGGCCTTTTGGCTAAGATCAAGTGTAGTATCTGTTCTTATCAGTTTAATATCTGATACGTCCTCTATCTGGGGACCATATATTAAATTGATTTTTGGAACCGGGAGATGGAATGGGAGCTTGCTCTGTCCACTCCACGCATCAACTTGGTATTGCAGTACCTCCAGGACTGGTGCACTTCCCCACTTGGGGAAAACAATGCTGTGAAAAAGAAAGACTGAGCAATCCTTGAAAGAAGAGCACTTTGCAATATTTTTTTGTTTAAATGTGTTTTTTTTTTCCAGTGTTTCGGAAAAGGTGCTGTTGTGTCACGGGAGGAAAAAAAAGTCTGCCCTTTTTGCTTGCTTTTCACAGGAGCTGCAAAGCAAGGCAAAGGAGCCAGCCAGCCAGCCAGCCAGCAGCACAAGGAGGAGATGGGGGACACTGTCCTTGCCCTGCCTCACCCCTGAACGGCCCCGAACGGCCAAGCCTTATCTGAGGGGGACGCACTTGGGGGAGCATCTCCTGGGCAGCTGAGGGTGACTTTCGGCCGCTAGGTGACGGGGCCAGTGCCAGGCCGGGCTGCAGCTTGGCTGGGTGGAGCTCTGCAGCCTGTGTCTGGCCGTCTCGCACCAGGCGCTGTGGGACCCATGGAAATCTTGGGGCGGAGCCATGCAAAATATGCTTACCATACCGCCGGGCATGCTGGTCATGCAAATGCTATTCTTGGCCGAGGAATCTGGGGCTCTGCCGCAGAGCGTTGCTCCGAGTCAGCAGGGGAGCTGCCGAGCAGCAGTCTTTCAGGCAAAGCTTTTGTGGGCATCGCTTCTCGGCCTTTTGGCTAAGATCAAGTGTAGTATCTGTTCTTATCAGTTTAATATCTGATACGTCCTCTATCTGGGGACCATATATTAAATTGATTTTTGGAACCGGGAGATGGAATGGGAGCTTGCTCTGTCCACTCCACGCATCAACTTGGTATTGCAGTACCTCCAGGACTGGTGCACTTCCCCACTTGGGGAAAACAATGCTGTGAAAAAGAAAGACTGAGCAATTCTTGAAAGAAGAGCACTTTGCAATATTTTTTTGTTTAAATGTGTTTTTTTTTTCCAGTGTTTCGGAAAAGGTGCTGTTGTGTCACGGGAGGAAAAAAAAGTCTGCCCTTTTTGCTTGCTTTTCACAGGAGCTGCAAAGCAAGGCAAAGGAGCCAGCCAGCCAGCCAGCAGCACAAGGAGGAGATGGGGGACACTGTCCTTCCCCTGCCTCACCCCTGAAAGTCCCCGAACGGCCCCGAACGGCCAAGCCTTATCTGAGGGGGACGCACTTGGGGGAGCATCTCCTGGGCAGCTGAGGGTGACTTTCGGCCGCTAGGTGACGGGGCCAGTGCCAGGCCGGGCTGCAGCTTGGCTGGGTGGAGCTCTGCAGCCTGTGTCTGGCCGTCTCGCACCAGGCGCTGTGGGACCCATGGAAATCTTGGGGCGGAGCCATGCAAAATATGCTTACCATACCGCCGGGCATGCTGGTCATGCAAATGCTATTCTTGGCCGAGGAATCTGGGGCTCTGCCGCAGAGCGTTGCTCCGAGTCAGCAGGGGAGCTGCCGAGCAGCAGTCTTTCAGGCAAAGCTTTTGTGGGCATCGCTTCTCGGCCTTTTGGCTAAGATCAAGTGTAGCATCTGTTCTTATCAGTTTAATATCTGATACGTCCTCTATCTGGGGACCATATATTAAATTGATTTTTGGAACCGGGAGATGGAATGGGAGCTTGCTCTGTCCACTCCACGCATCAACTTGGTATTGCAGTACCTCCAGGACTGGTGCACTTCCCCACTTGGGGAAAACAATGCTGTGAAAAAGAAAGACTGAGCAATTCTTGAAAGAAGAGCACTTTGCAATATTTTTTTGTTTAAATGTGTTTTTTTTTTCCAGTGTTTCGGAAAAGGTGCTGTTGTGTCACGGGAGGAAAAAAAAGTCTGCCCTTTTTGCTTGCTTTTCACAGGAGCTGCAAAGCAAGGCAAAGGAGCCAGCCAGCCAGCCAGCAGCACAAGGAGGAGATGGGGGACACTGTCCTTGCCCTGCCTCACCCCTGAAAGGCCCCGAACGGCCCCGAACGGCCAAGCCTTATCTGAGGGGGACGCACTTGGGGGAGCATCTCCTGGGCAGCTGAGGGTGACTTTCGGCCGCTAGGTGACGGGGCCAGTGCCAGGCCGGGCTGCAGCTTGGCTGGGTGGAGCTCTGCAGCCTGTGTCTGGCCGTCTCGCACCAGGCGCTGTGGGACCCATGGAAATCTTGGGGCGGAGCCATGCAAAATATGCTTACCATACCGCCGGGCATGCTGGTCATGCAAATGCTATTCTTGGCCGAGGAATCTGGGGCTCTGCCGCAGAGCGTTGCTCCGAGTCAGCAGGGGAGCTGCCGAGCAGCAGTCTTTCAGGCAAAGCTTTTGTGGGCATCGCTTCTCGGCCTTTTGGCTAAGATCAAGTGTAGTATCTGTTCTTATCAGTTTAATATCTGATACGTCCTCTATCTGGGGACCATATATTAAATTGATTTTTGGAACCGGGAGATGGAATGGGAGCTTGCTCTGTCCACTCCACGCATCAACTTGGTATTGCAGTACCTCCAGGACTGGTGCACTTCCCCACTTGGGGAAAACAATGCTGTGAAAAAGAAAGACTGAGCAATCCTTGAAAGAAGAGCACTTTGCAATATTTTTTTGTTTAAATGTGTTTTTTTTTTCCAGTGTTTCGGAAAAGGTGCTGTTGTGTCACGGGAGGAAAAAAAAGTCTGCCCTTTTTGCTTGCTTTTCACAGGAGCTGCAAAGCAAGGCAAAGGAGCCAGCCAGCCAGCCAGCCAGCAGCACAAGGAGGAGATGGGGGACACTGTCCTTGCCCTGCCTCACCCCTGAACGGCCCCGAACGGCCAAGCCTTATCTGAGGGGGACGCACTTGGGGGAGCATCTCCTGGGCAGCTGAGGGTGACTTTCGGCCGCTAGGTGACGGGGCCAGTGCCAGGCCGGGCTGCAGCTTGGCTGGGTGGAGCTCTGCAGCCTGTGTCTGGCCGTCTCGCACCAGGCGCTGTGGGACCCATGGAAATCTTGGGGCGGAGCCATGCAAAATATGCTTACCATACCGCCGGGCATGCTGGTCATGCAAATGCTATTCTTGGCCGAGGAATCTGGGGCTCTGCCGCAGAGCGTTGCTCCGAGTCAGCAGGGGAGCTGCCGAGCAGCAGTCTTTCAGGCAAAGCTTTTGTGGGCATCGCTTCTCGGCCTTTTGGCTAAGATCAAGTGTAGTATCTGTTCTTATCAGTTTAATATCTGATACGTCCTCTATCTGGGGACCATATATTAAATTGATTTTTGGAACCGGGAGATGGAATGGGAGCTTGCTCTGTCCACTCCACGCATCAACTTGGTATTGCAGTACCTCCAGGACTGGTGCACTTCCCCACTTGGGGAAAACAATGCTGTGAAAAAGAAAGACTGAGCAATTCTTGAAAGAAGAGCACTTTGCAATATTTTTTTGTTTAAATGTGTTTTTTTTTTCCAGTGTTTCGGAAAAGGTGCTGTTGTGTCACGGGAGGAAAAAAAAGTCTGCCCTTTTTGCTTGCTTTTCACAGGAGCTGCAAAGCAAGGCAAAGGAGCCAGCCAGCCAGCCAGCAGCACAAGGAGGAGATGGGGGACACTGTCCTTCCCCTGCCTCACCCCTGAAAGTCCCCGAACGGCCCCGAACGGCCAAGCCTTATCTGAGGGGGACGCACTTGGGGGAGCATCTCCTGGGCAGCTGAGGGTGACTTTCGGCCGCTAGGTGACGGGGCCAGTGCCAGGCCGGGCTGCAGCTTGGCTGGGTGGAGCTCTGCAGCCTGTGTCTGGCCGTCTCGCACCAGGCGCTGTGGGACCCATGGAAATCTTGGGGCGGAGCCATGCAAAATATGCTTACCATACCGCCGGGCATGCTGGTCATGCAAATGCTATTCTTGGCCGAGGAATCTGGAGCTCTGCCGCAGAGCGTTGCTCCGAGTCAGCAGGGGAGCTGCCGAGCAGCAGTCTTTCAGGCAAAGCTTTTGTGGGCATCGCTTCTCGGCCTTTTGGCTAAGATCAAGTATAGTATCTGTTCTTATCAGTTTAATATCTGATA
Organism: Ambystoma mexicanum; assembly: GCF_040938575.1. NCBI lineage: Eukaryota > Metazoa > Chordata > Amphibia > Caudata > Ambystomatidae > Ambystoma > Ambystoma mexicanum. Next base: position 233,078,432 of record NC_090921.1, read on the forward strand.
CGTCCTCTATCTGGGGACCATATATTAAATTGATTTTTGGAACCGGGAGATGGAATGGGAGCTTGCTCTGTCCACTCCACGCATCAACTTGGTATTGCAGTACCTCCAGGACTGGTGCACTTCCCCACTTGGGGAAAACAATGCTGTGAAAAAGAAAGACTGAGCAATTCTTGAAAGAAGAGCACTTTGCAATATTTTTTTGTTTAAATGTGTTTTTTTTTTCCAGTGTTTCGGAAAAGGTGCTGTTGTGTCACGGGAGGAAAAAAAAGTCTGCCCTTTTTGCTTGCTTTTCACAGGAGCTGCAAAGCAAGGCAAAGGAGCCAGCCAGCCAGCCAGCAGCACAAGGAGGAGATGGGGGACACTGTCCTTGCCCTGCCTCACCCCTGAAAGTCCCCGAACGGCCCCGAACGGCCAAGCCTTATCTGAGGGGGACGCACTTGGGGGAGCATCTCCTGGGCAGCTGAGGGTGACTTTCGGCCGCTAGGTGACGGGGCCAGTGCCAGGCCGGGCTGCAGCTTGGCTGGGTGGAGCTCTGCAGCCTGTGTCTGGCCGTCTCGCACCAGGCGCTGTGGGACCCATGGAAATCTTGGGGCGGAGCCATGCAAAATATGCTTACCATACCGCCGGGCATGCTGGTCATGCAAATGCTATTCTTGGCCGAGGAATCTGGGGCTCTGCCGCAGAGCGTTGCTCCGAGTCAGCAGGGGAGCTGCCGAGCAGCAGTCTTTCAGGCAAAGCTTTTGTGGGCATCGCTTCTCGGCCTTTTGGCTAAGATCAAGTGTCGAGATTCGCCTTCGTTGTCTGGCTTGCCCAGTCCAAGGTTGACTCTCTTTACAGCTGGCCTCCCTGACCTTCGGGTCGGGGAGTGGGCTACTGATCATGTCTGAAGGGCTGGAGAAGCTTTCGTTTGATTGACGTGGGACCAGGCTTTTTTCGTGCGGAGAGAAGACAGTCGCCCTCCCTCCCTGAGGAGGAGGAGGAGGGGGGGTGGCTGACGTCACCATTTGAAGTTTCGTTTGGAATATTGGAGGAGTGCACGGCAGGCCAGTCTTTCGTCATGGCTGCTGCACCTTGGACCATACCGCTGGCGACGCAGATGAGAAATTCCATCCGGGTTACAGTTCAGCAAGATTTTCGGGAAGAAAAGGATTTTGACTATGTAGTCACAAAGGTACTTTTTGACGCACTTCAAACTGACAAAAGTAAAGTTTATTGTATGCAGGAGCATCGATTGGCTTGTATTTATGATTTCACCTTTACAGATGAAGCTTCCTCATTAGGTGCGTATGAAATGTATAGAGCAGGTAAAGATCAGAATGTTATCTTGGAAGGTATCTTGGTGGAGATTTGTTACCTTCGTCAAAAGGTTCCATTGACTGTACATATGTACAATCCGTTTGTATCAGCTGAGAAGATTAGGAATTGGCTCTTGAATTATTGTGAAGAAGTGAATGGGGGACAGGAGCAGAAGAATAAATTCGGATATTTTAATGGAAATCGGAGATTTGTGGTAGTGTTTAAGAAACAAGCTGAAGGTATTGGAGGTTTATGTCACCCCCCGGGGGTTTTTAGGATTCAAGAACAGAATGGGTATTTATATTACCCTAATCAACCTGTTTTTTGTAGGTTCTGTCGGAAGTTTGGACACATGAAACAAAGCTGTCCGAAGGATAAATGCTGGAATTGTGGCAAGCATGGTCATATATTCTCGGATTGTGACCAGATACTGCGGTGTACTTTTTGTGATTTGGAAGGACATATTGTTGAAAGGTGTCCTAGTGTATCACGCACGTATGCTCAAGTGGCTAGTAGAAGTGGTGTTCAGCAGGAGGTGTGTGTGGATACAACACGGGTGGAGGATGTGGAAAAATTTGAAGAGACAGATGATGTTGAGTTTGTGGAGGAAATAGACAAAGTTACATGTGCTCAAGTAGCCAGTGGAAGTGGAATTAATCAGGAGGATGGTGGAGTCACAGCTTGCTTGGTGGTTGGAGAACAGGTGGAGGAAATGGTTACGGAGAAAGTTGGAAAGTTGTTAACAGATGATGAAGTTAGGGAAATGATGAAACAATGGCCGAAGAACTTTGGAGATGAGGGGATATTTTCTCCTGAGCGTGAAATATTGGTAGCAGAAGAGTATTTGTATATTCGGAGGGATTCTGACTGGGAGGCGGTTGATTTGGAAGAGCATCAAAGATTATTCAGGTCGTTTCGGGATCTCAGACGAGGGATGTTCGAGAAAGAAGATGCGACACAAGCTAGGGAGTCGGTGAAGAAGAAAAGTACTTTGATCCCTGAAGTGGGAGTTTCTTCGACTGAGCAAGGTTCAGGTTTATCCCCTTCTTTAACATCGCATGTTAAGAATCTTTTGCGAAAAGAAAGAGTGATTATTAAAGAAGCTGAAGGAATGGGGCATTTTAAGACGACTGACATTGAGGGGGTGGAGACGTCGAACAGTTATGGTGTTTTGCAGTCTGAATCAGACAGTGAGAAGAATAAGGAGGTGGGGATTCGGTTGTTGAAGAAGGGGACTGAACGAAAGTTGAGGAAACAGAGGTCTGAACGAAGTCGGTCAGCCATTAGAGATGGAAAAGCATCTTTCAAATAGTATCGAAATGAGGAAAGAAGATGTGAGAGGTAAAATGGAGGAAAAAAAAAAAAAAAAAAAAAAAAAAAAATTTGTGATAGGCTTTTGGACGGGTTTGGATTTTTTTGTTTGTTTTTTTTTTTTTTTTTTTTTTTTTTTTTGAATTGGTGTTTTTAATTTGAGGAATTTTTATTGGCTCTTATTGATTTGGAGTTTTTTTGATTGGCATTTTTTGTAAATTGGAGGATTGGGACGGTTAAAGGGGTGAAGAGAAGAAGAAAAAAAAAAAAAAAAAAAAAAAAAAAAAAAAAAATCTGTTCTTATCAGTTTAATATCTGATACGTCCTCTATCTGGGGACCATATATTAAATTGATTTTTGGAACCGGGAGATGGAATGGGAGCTTGCTCTGTCCACTCCACGCATCAACTTGGTATTGCAGTACCTCCAGGACTGGTGCACTTCCCCACTTGGGGAAAACAATGCTGTGAAAAAGAAAGACTGAGCAATCCTTGAAAGAAGAGCACTTTGCAATATTTTTTTGTTTAAATGTGTTTTTTTTTTCCAGTGTTTCGGAAAAGGTGCTGTTGTGTCACGGGAGGAAAAAAAAGTCTGCCCTTTTTGCTTGCTTTTCACAGGAGCTGCAAAGCAAGGCAAAGGAGCCAGCCAGCCAGCCAGCCAGCAGCACAAGGAGGAGATGGGGGACACTGTCCTTGCCCTGCCTCACCCCTGAACGGCCCCGAACGGCCAAGCCTTATCTGAGGGGGACGCACTTGGGGGAGCATCTCCTGGGCAGCTGAGGGTGACTTTCGGCCGCTAGGTGACGGGGCCAGTGCCAGGCCGGGCTGCAGCTTGGCTGGGTGGAGCTCTGCAGCCTGTGTCTGGCCGTCTCGCACCAGGCGCTGTGGGACCCATGGAAATCTTGGGGCGGAGCCATGCAAAATATGCTTACCATACCGCCGGGCATGCTGGTCATGCAAATGCTATTCTTGGCCGAGGAATCTGGGGCTCTGCCGCAGAGCGTTGCTCCGAGTCAGCAGGGGAGCTGCCGAGCAGCAGTCTTTCAGGCAAAGCTTTTGTGGGCATCGCTTCTCGGCCTTTTGGCTATGATCAAGTGTCGGGATTCACCTTAGCTGTCTGGCTTGCCCAGTCCAAGGTAGACTCCTTTTACAGCTGGCCTCCCTGACCTTCGGGTCAGGGAGTGGGCTACTGATCATGCCTTGAAGGGCCGGAGAATCTTTCGGGCTGGACGAGTTTCGAGTGGAAGATTTGAGGGGGAACGCGTCGGAGGACTCCCCCAGCATGGCTGAAACATCCCGTGTTCTACCGCCGGCAACGCAGTTGAGATATTCAGTTCGGATTGCTGTCCAGAAGGATTTCCAAGAAGTGAAGGATTTCGACTATGTTGTTAATAAGGTACTTTTTGAGGCTTTACAAGCAGACAAAGACAAAATTTATTGTATGCAAGAGCACAGGAACGCTTGCACGTATGATATTACTTTTGTAGACGAAGTCTCTTCCTTGAGTGCGTATGAAGAGTATAAAATGGAAAAGAAGAATAATAGTATTTTGGAAGGAGTTCTGGTGGAGCTTTGTTTCGTCCGACAAACTGTTCCATTAATTGTGCATATGTACAATCCATTTGTGTCAGTAGAGAAAATTACTAATTGGTTATTGCATTATTGTGAAGAAGTGAAAGGAGGTCAAATGCAAAAGAACAAATTTGGATATTTTAACGGAGATCGGAGATTTGTTGTAGTGTTAAAAAAACATCCAGAAGGCATTGGAGGTTTATGTCACCCCCCGGGGGTGTTTAAGATTTTGGAACAGAATGGGTATTTGTATTACCCCAACCAGCCGATGTTCTGTAGGTTTTGTCGACAGTTTGGACACATGAAACGAGATTGCCCGAAAGATAAATGTTGGAATTGTGGTAAATCGGACCATAAATTGGTGGAATGTGATCAGACACTATTGTGTACTGTTTGTAATATGGAGGGTCATGTTGCAGTGACATGCCCGACGACCAGACGTACATATGCACAAGCTACTAGTGAAGGGGGTTTTTTCAGAGGGGATCGTGCACTTGTGAAGAATCTAATTAATACATTGGAAGATTTAAGGAAGGAAGAAAAGTTGGTTGAAAATGTGGATACAGTACGAGTGGAAGATGTGGAAAACGCTATAGTAGTAGATGAAGTAGAACTTGAAAAGGGAATGGATGAAGAAGAAATTGTTCAAACAGTCAGTGGAAGTGTAGTGGATGAAAAGGAGGCCGAGAAGAAAAGTGGAATAAAAGTTGCTCAAGTAGTCGGTGGAAAGTGTGAGGAACAGTTTTCTTGGATGTATGGAGAAATAGTACCGAATAGTGAAATTAGGGAAAAATTGGAAAGGTTTCCAGAGTTTTTTTATGATGGAAAAGCTTTGTCTTCTGAGCGGGAGGAATTGATTTTGAACGGTTATATAGAATATCGGATTGATAGGAAAGAAAAAGACTGTGATTTCCAACAGCATCGACGTGATTTCAGACTATATCGGGAGTATCATCGGAAGGTTTTTCAGTTGAAGGATGCCAGGGAGTTGGAGAGTAAATTAAATGCTTTACATTCTGTGAAAGGGGTTAGTTCGACTGGACAGGATTTAGTGGTGCTCCCGTCTTTGACACCACACGTCAAGAATCTTTTGGAAAGGGAAAGAGTGGTTGTTCAACAAGGTGATTTGCAAGTACGTACTGCCGTTCAGGGAGTGAAAACGTCGAATAAGTATGGGGTTTTACAATCTGGGTCGGATAGTGAAAAGGATGAGGAGGTGGAGAATCAGTTATTACAGAAGGGGATTGAGCGAAAGTCAAGAAGGCGGAAATCTGATCGGAGTCGGTCAGCCATTAGAGATGGGAAAGCATCTTTTAAATAAGTTCTGGAATGGGGAAAGAAGATAAGAGAAGAAAAGTGAAAATTCTGTTAAGCAAAATTTGTATTTTTATATGGCAGCAGAAAAATTAGAGACTTTTAACATCCTAGATTTTGGTTTTTTGAACCTCTGAAATAGAGGAGAAGAGAATAAATTAGAAATGTAGTTATACGTTTCTTTTTTTTGATTGGCCTTTTTTTGATTTGACATTTTTTGATTTGGTCTTTTTTTCTTTTTTCCTGATTTTCAAAAAATTGGAGGTTTGGGACGGTTAAAGGGGTGATGAGGAGACCGAAAAAAAAAAAGAAAAAAAAAAAAAAAAAAAAAAAAAAAAATCTGTTCTTATCAGTTTAATATCTGATACGTCCTCTATCTGGGGACCATATATTAAATTGATTTTTGGAACCGGGAGATGGAATGGGAGCTTGCTCTGTCCACTCCACGCATCAACTTGGTATTGCAGTACCTCCAGGACTGGTGCACTTCCCCACTTGGGGAAAACAATGCTGTGAAAAAGAAAGACTGAGCAATTCTTGAAAGAAGAGCACTTTGCAATATTTTTTTGTTTAAATGTGTTTTTTTTTTCCAGTGTTTCGGAAAAGGTGCTGTTGTGTCACGGGAGGAAAAAAAAGTCTGCCCTTTTTGCTTGCTTTTCACAGGAGCTGCAAAGCAAGGCAAAGGAGCCAGCCAGCCAGCCAGCAGCACAAGGAGGAGATGGGGGACACTGTCCTTGCCCTGCCTCACCCCTGAAAGTCCCCGAACGGCCCCGAACGGCCAAGCCTTATCTGAGGGGGACGCACTTGGGGGAGCATCTCCTGGGCAGCTGAGGGTGACTTTCGGCCGCTAGGTGACGGGGCCAGTGCCAGGCCGGGCTGCAGCTTGGCTGGGTGGAGCTCTGCAGCCTGTGTCTGGCCGTCTCGCACCAGGCGCTGTGGGACCCATGGAAATCTTGGGGCGGAGCCATGCAAAATATGCTTACCATACCGCCGGGCATGCTGGTCATGCAAATGCTATTCTTGGCCGAGGAATCTGGGGCTCTGCCGCAGAGCGTTGCTCCGAGTCAGCAGGGGAGCTGCCGAGCAGCAGTCTTTCAGGCAAAGCTTTTGTGGGCATCGCTTCTCGGCCTTTTGGCTAAGATCAAGTGTAGTATCTGTTCTTATCAGTTTAATATCTGATACGTCCTCTATCTGGGGACCATATATTAAATTGATTTTTGGAACCGGGAGATGGAATGGGAGCTTGCTCTGTCCACTCCACGCATCAACTTGGTATTGCAGTACCTCCAGGACTGGTGCACTTCCCCACTTGGGGAAAACAATGCTGTGAAAAAGAAAGACTGAGCAATCCTTGAAAGAAGAGCACTTTGCAATATTTTTTTGTTTAAATGTGTTTTTTTTTTCCAGTGTTTCGGAAAAGGTGCTGTTGTGTCACGGGAGGAAAAAAAAGTCTGCCCTTTTTGCTTGCTTTTCACAGGAGCTGCAAAGCAAGGCAAAGGAGCCAGCCAGCCAGCCAGCAGCACAAGGAGGAGATGGGGGACACTGTCCTTGCCCTGCCTCACCCCTGAACGGCCCCGAACGGCCAAGCCTTATCTGAGGGGGACGCACTTGGGGGAGCATCTCCTGGGCAGCTGAGGGTGACTTTCGGCCGCTAGGTGACGGGGCCAGTGCCAGGCCGGGCTGCAGCTTGGCTGGGTGGAGCTCTGCAGCCTGTGTCTGGCCGTCTCGCACCAGGCGCTGTGGGACCCATGGAAATCTTGGGGCGGAGCCATGCAAAATATGCTTACCATACCGCCGGGCATGCTGGTCATGCAAATGCTATTCTTGGCCGAGGAATCTGGGGCTCTGCCGCAGAGCGTTGCTCCGAGTCAGCAGGGGAGCTGCCGAGCAGCAGTCTTTCAGGCAAAGCTTTTGTGGGCATCGCTTCTCGGCCTTTTGGCTATGATCAAGTGTTGGGATTCACCTTAGCTGTCTGGCTTGCCCAGTCCAAGGTAGACTCCTTTTACAGCTGACCTCCCTGACCTTCGGGTCAGGGAGTGGGCTACTGATCATGCCTTGAAGGGCCGGAGAATCTTTCGGGCTGGACGAGTTTCGAGTGGAAGATTTGAGGGGGAACGTGTCGGAGGACTCCCTCAGCATGGCTGAAACATCGCGTGTTCTACCGCCGGCAACGCAGTTGAGATATTCAGTTCGGATTGCTGTCCAGAAGGATTTCCAAGAAGTAAAGGATTTCGACTATGTTGTTAATAAGGTACTTTTTGAGGCTTTACAAGCAGATAAAGACAAAATTTATTGTATGCAAGAGCACAGGAACGCTTGCACGTATGATATTACTTTTGTAGACGAAGTCTCTTCCTTGAGTGCATATGAAGTGTACAAATTGGAAAAGAAGAATAGTAGTATTTTGGAAGGTGTTCTGGTGGAGCTTTGTTTCGTTCGACAAACTGTTCCATTAACTGTGCATATGTACAATCCATTTGTGTCAGCAGAGAAAATTAGTAATTGGCTATTGCATTATTGTGAAGAAGTGAGAGGAGGTCAAGTTCAAAGAAATAAATTTGGGTATTTTAACGGTGATCGGAGATTTGTTGTGGTGCTAAAAAAACATCCGGAAGGCATTGGAGGTTTATATCACCCCCCGGGTGTGTTTAAGATTTTGGAACAGAATGGGTATCTGTATTACCCTAACCAGCCAGTGTTTTGTAGGTTTTGTCGACAGTTTGGACACGCAAAACGAAACTGCCCGAAAGATAAATGTTGGAATTGTGGTAATCCAAACCATAAAATAGTTGACTGTGATCAGAAGCTGATGTGTACTGTTTGTGATATGGAGGGACATGTTGCAGCGACATGCCCGACTACCCGGCGTACATATGCACAAGCTGCTAGTGAAGGAAGTTTTTACAAAGGAGATCGTGAAGATGTGAAAAACCTGGTTAACATGTCGGAGGATCTAAGAATGAAAGAGAAGTTGGTTGATAAAATTGAAGATGTGACAAGCCTGATTAAGGCAGTAGTTGAAGTTCCCTCTGTTGGTGTATTATGTACATATGCTCAAACAAGTGGTGGAGGTGGGATTCAACAGGAGGTACGTGTGGATACAGAACGCTTTGAGGATGTGGAGAAAATTGATGTGACAGGTGAAGATGTGGAAAATATTATAGCAGTAGATGAAATGGAACTTGCAAAGGGAATAGATAAAGAAGAAATTGTTCAAGCAGCCAGTGGAAGTGAAGTAGCAGGAAAAAAAGAGGTTGAGAAGAAAAGTGGGAAGAAAGTTACTCAAGTAACCGGTGAAAATTATGGAGAAATGACTGCTAAGTTATTTAATGAAGTAGTACCGACTGATAAGTTTAGGAAAAAAATTGAATCATATCCAGAATTTTTTTATCGTGGAACAGTTATGTCTGATGAGCGAGAGGATTTGATTATCGACGGTTATATACAATATCGGATTGATATGAAGAACAAAGACTGTGATTTCCGACAGCATATACACGATTTCGGGTTATATCGAGATTATAAACGGAAGGTTTTTCAATTGGAGGATGAGACACGGGCCAGGGAGTTGGAGAGTAGAAAGAATGTTTTAACTCCAGTGACAGGGGTTTGTTCGGCTGGACAGGATTCAGTGGTGTTTCCGTCTTTGACACCACACGTCAAGAATCTCTTAGAAAGAGAAAGAGTGGTTATACAACAAGTTGATTTGCAAGTATGTACTGCCGTTCAGGGAGTGAAAACGTCGAATAAGTATGGGGTTTTACAGTCTGGATCAGATAGTGAAAAGGATGAGGAAGTGGAAAATCAGTTGTTACAGAAGGGGATTGAGCGAAAGTCAAGAAGGCGGAAATCTGATCGGAGTCGGTCAGCTATTAGAGAGGGGAGAGCATCTTTTATCAAAAAAAATTTGGAATGAGCAAAGAAGATATGAAAAGAAAGAGAGAATTTCTGTTGAGAAAGTTTTGTATTTAATTCATTTTGTTTTTGATTGGTTTTTTTTTTTTTTTTTAAATTGGAGGATTATTTTAATTGGTTTTTTTAATTTGGAATTTTTGTTTGGTATTTTTTTAAATTTGGAGGTTTGGGACGGTTAAAGGGGTGATGAGGAGACCGAAAAAAAAAAAAAAAAAAAAAAAAAAAAAAAAAAATCTGTTCTTATCAGTTTAATATCTGATACGTCCTCTATCTGGGGACCATATATTAAATTGATTTTTGGAACCGGGAGATGGAATGGGAGCTTGCTCTGTCCACTCCACGCATCAACTTGGTATTGCAGTACCTCCAGGACTGGTGCACTTCCCCACTTGGGGAAAACAATGCTGTGAAAAAGAAAGACTGAGCAATCCTTGAAAGAAGAGCACTTTGCAATATTTTTTTGTTTAAATGTGTTTTTTTTTTCCAGTGTTTCGGAAAAGGTGCTGTTGTGTCACGGGAGGAAAAAAAAGTCTGCCCTTTTTGCTTGCTTTTCACAGGAGCTGCAAAGCAAGGCAAAGGAGCCAGCCAGCCAGCCAGCCAGCAGCACAAGGAGGAGATGGGGGACACTGTCCTTGCCCTGCCTCACCCCTGAACGGCCCCGAACGGCCAAGCCTTATCTGAGGGGGACGCACTTGGGGGAGCATCTCCTGGGCAGCTGAGGGTGACTTTCGGCCGCTAGGTGACGGGGCCAGTGCCAGGCCGGGCTGCAGCTTGGCTGGGTGGAGCTCTGCAGCCTGTGTCTGGCCGTCTCGCACCAGGCGCTGTGGGACCCATGGAAATCTTGGGGCGGAGCCATGCAAAATATGCTTACCATACCGCCGGGCATGCTGGTCATGCAAATGCTATTCTTGGCCGAGGAATCTGGGGCTCTGCCGCAGAGCGTTGCTCCGAGTCAGCAGGGGAGCTGCCGAGCAGCAGTCTTTCAGGCAAAGCTTTTGTGGGCATCGCTTCTCGGCCTTTTGGCTAAGATCAAGTGTAGTATCTGTTCTTATCAGTTTAATATCTGATACGTCCTCTATCTGGGGACCATATATTAAATTGATTTTTGGAACCGGGAGATGGAATGGGAGCTTGCTCTGTCCACTCCACGCATCAACTTGGTATTGCAGTACCTCCAGGACTGGTGCACTTCCCCACTTGGGGAAAACAATGCTGTGAAAAAGAAAGACTGAGCAATTCTTGAAAGAAGAGCACTTTGCAATATTTTTTTGTTTAAATGTGTTTTTTTTTTCCAGTGTTTCGGAAAAGGTGCTGTTGTGTCACGGGAGGAAAAAAAAGTCTGCCCTTTTTGCTTGCTTTTCACAGGAGCTGCAAAGCAAGGCAAAGGAGCCAGCCAGCCAGCCAGCAGCACAAGGAGGAGATGGGGGACACTGTCCTTCCCCTGCCTCACCCCTGAAAGTCCCCGAACGGCCCCGAACGGCCAAGCCTTATCTGAGGGGGACGCACTTGGGGGAGCATCTCCTGGGCAGCTGAGGGTGACTTCGGCCGCTAGGTGACGGGGCCAGTGCCAGGCCGGGCTGCAGCTTGGCTGGGTGGAGCTCTGCAGCCTGTGTCTGGCCGTCTCGCACCAGGCGCTGTGGGACCCATGGAAATCTTGGGGCGGAGCCATGCAAAATATGCTTACCATACCGCCGGGCATGCTGGTCATGCAAATGCTATTCTTGGCCGAGGAATCTGGGGCTCTGCCGCAGAGCGTTGCTCCGAGTCAGCAGGGGAGCTGCCGAGCAGCAGTCTTTCAGGCAAAGCTTTTGTGGGCATCGCTTCTCGGCCTTTTGGCTAAGATCAAGTGTAGTATCTGTTCTTATCAGTTTAATATCTGATACGTCCTCTATCTGGGGACCATATATTAAATTGATTTTTGGAACCGGGAGATGGAATGGGAGCTTGCTCTGTCCACTCCACGCATCAACTTGGTATTGCAGTACCTCCAGGACTGGTGCACTTCCCCACTTGGGGAAAACAATGCTGTGAAAAAGAAAGACTGAGCAATCCTTGAAAGAAGAGCACTTTGCAATATTTTTTTGTTTAAATGTGTTTTTTTTTTCCAGTGTTTCGGAAAAGGTGCTGTTGTGTCACGGGAGGAAAAAAAAGTCTGCCCTTTTTGCTTGCTTTTCACAGGAGCTGCAAAGCAAGGCAAAGGAGCCAGCCAGCCAGCCAGCCAGCAGCACAAGGAGGAGATGGGGGACACTGTCCTTGCCCTGCCTCACCCCTGAACGGCCCCGAACGGCCAAGCCTTATCTGAGGGGGACGCACTTGGGGGAGCATCTCCTGGGCAGCTGAGGGTGACTTTCGGCCGCTAGGTGACGGGGCCAGTGCCAGGCCGGGCTGCAGCTTGGCTGGGTGGAGCTCTGCAGCCTGTGTCTGGCCGTCTCGCACCAGGCGCTGTGGGACCCATGGAAATCTTGGGGCGGAGCCATGCAAAATATGCTTACCATACCGCCGGGCATGCTGGTCATGCAAATGCTATTCTTGGCCGAGGAATCTGGGGCTCTGCCGCAGAGCGTTGCTCCGAGTCAGCAGGGGAGCTGCCGAGCAGCAGTCTTTCAGGCAAAGCTTTTGTGGGCATCGCTTCTCGGCCTTTTGGCTAAGATCAAGTGTAGTATCTGTTCTTATCAGTTTAATATCTGATACGTCCTCTATCTGGGGACCATATATTAAATTGATTTTTGGAACCGGGAGATGGAATGGGAGCTTGCTCTGTCCACTCCACGCATCAACTTGGTATTGCAGTACCTCCAGGACTGGTGCACTTCCCCACTTGGGGAAAACAATGCTGTGAAAAAGAAAGACTGAGCAATTCTTGAAAGAAGAGCACTTTGCAATATTTTTTTGTTTAAATGTGTTTTTTTTTTCCAGTGTTTCGGAAAAGGTGCTGTTGTGTCACGGGAGGAAAAAAAAGTCTGCCCTTTTTGCTTGCTTTTCACAGGAGCTGCAAAGCAAGGCAAAGGAGCCAGCCAGCCAGCCAGCAGCACAAGGAGGAGATGGGGGACACTGTCCTTCCCCTGCCTCACCCCTGAAAGTCCCCGAACGGCCCCGAACGGCCAAGCCTTATCTGAGGGGGACGCACTTGGGGGAGCATCTCCTGGGCAGCTGAGGGTGACTTTCGGCCGCTAGGTGACGGGGCCAGTGCCAGGCCGGGCTGCAGCTTGGCTGGGTGGAGCTCTGCAGCCTGTGTCTGGCCGTCTCGCACCAGGCGCTGTGGGACCCATGGAAATCTTGGGGCGGAGCCATGCAAAATATGCTTACCATACCGCCGGGCATGCTGGTCATGCAAATGCTATTCTTGGCCGAGGAATCTGGGGCTCTGCCGCAGAGCGTTGCTCCGAGTCAGCAGGGGAGCTGCCGAGCAGCAGTCTTTCAGGCAAAGCTTTTGTGGGCATCGCTTCTCGGCCTTTTGGCTAAGATCAAGTGTAGCATCTGTTCTTATCAGTTTAATATCTGATACGTCCTCTATCTGGGGACCATATATTAAATTGATTTTTGGAACCGGGAGATGGAATGGGAGCTTGCTCTGTCCACTCCACGCATCAACTTGGTATTGCAGTACCTCCAGGACTGGTGCACTTCCCCACTTGGGGAAAACAATGCTGTGAAAAAGAAAGACTGAGCAATTCTTGAAAGAAGAGCACTTTGCAATATTTTTTTGTTTAAATGTGTTTTTTTTTTCCAGTGTTTCGGAAAAGGTGCTGTTGTGTCACGGGAGGAAAAAAAAGTCTGCCCTTTTTGCTTGCTTTTCACAGGAGCTGCAAAGCAAGGCAAAGGAGCCAGCCAGCCAGCCAGCAGCACAAGGAGGAGATGGGGGACACTGTCCTTGCCCTGCCTCACCCCTGAAAGGCCCCGAACGGCCCCGAACGGCCAAGCCTTATCTGAGGGGGACGCACTTGGGGGAGCATCTCCTGGGCAGCTGAGGGTGACTTTCGGCCGCTAGGTGACGGGGCCAGTGCCAGGCCGGGCTGCAGCTTGGCTGGGTGGAGCTCTGCAGCCTGTGTCTGGCCGTCTCGCACCAGGCGCTGTGGGACCCATGGAAATCTTGGGGCGGAGCCATGCAAAATATGCTTACCATACCGCCGGGCATGCTGGTCATGCAAATGCTATTCTTGGCCGAGGAATCTGGGGCTCTGCCGCAGAGCGTTGCTCCGAGTCAGCAGGGGAGCTGCCGAGCAGCAGTCTTTCAGGCAAAGCTTTTGTGGGCATCGCTTCTCGGCCTTTTGGCTATGATCAAGTGTCGGGATTCACCTTAGCTGTCTGGCTTGCCCAGTCCAAGGTAGACTCCTTTTACAGCTGGCCTCCCTGACCTTCGGGTCAGGGAGTGGGCTACTGATCATGCCTTGAAGGACCGGAGAATCTTTCGGGCTGGACGAGTTTCGAGTGGAAGTTTTGAAGGGGTACGCATCAGAGGACTCCCCCAGCATGGCTGAAGCATCGCGTGTTCTACCGCCGGCGACGCAGCTGAGATATTCAGTTCGGATTGCTGTCCAGAAGGATTTCCAAGAAGTAAAGGATTTCGACTATGTTGTTAATAAGGTACTTTTTGAAGCTTTACAAGCAGACAAAGACAAAATTTATTGTATGCAAGAGCACAGGAACGCTTGCACGTATGATATTACTTTTGTAGACGAAGTCTCTTCCTTGAGTGCATATGAAGTGTACAAATTGGAAAAGGAGAATAGTAGTATTTTGGAAGGTGTTCTGGTGGAGCTTTGTTTTGTTCGACAAACTGTTCCATTAACTGTGCATATGTACAATCCGTTTGTGTCAGCAGAGAAAATTAGTAATTGGTTATTACATTATTGTGAAGAAGTGAGAGGAGGTCAAGTTCAAAGAAATAAATTTGGGTATTTTAACGGTGATCGGAGATTTGTTGTGGTGCTAAAAAAACATCCAGAAGGCATTGGAGGTTTATATCACCCCCCGGGTGTGTTTAAGATTTTGGAACAGAATGGGTATCTGTATTACCCCAACCAGCCAGTGTTTTGTAGGTTTTGTCGACAGTTTGGACACGCAAAACGAAACTGCCCGAAAGATAAATGTTGGAATTGTGGTGATCCAAACCATAAAATAGTTGACTGTGATCAGAAGCTGATGTGTACTGTTTGTGATATGGAGGGACATGTTGCAGCGACATGCCCGACTACCCGGCGTACATATGCACAAGCTGCTAGTAAAGGTGGTTTTCACAGAGAAGATCGTGAAGATGTGAAAAACCTGGTTAACATGTCGGAGGATCTAAGAACGAAAGAGAAATTGGTTGATAAAATTGAAGATGCGACAAGCCTGATTAAGGCAGTAGTTGAAGTTCCCCCTGTTGATGTATTATGTACATATGCTCAAGCAAATAGTGGAGGTGGGATTCGACAGGAGGTACGTGTGGATACAGAACGCTTTGAGGATGTGGAGAAAATTGATGTGACAGGTGAAAAGGAGGTTGAGAAGAGAAAAGACGAAGAAGGAATTATTCAAGTAGCCAGTGGAAGTAGAATTGGCCGGGAGAATGGTGGGGTCACAGACTGTTTGGTGGTTGCGGAAAAGGTTGAGAAAACGGTTAAGAAGGCAGTTGGAAAGGCATTAACGAAGGTTGAAGTGTGGAGTGCACTACTTGAATGGACGGGGACCTTGCGTGAAATATTTTCATTTTCTGTTGAGCGTGAACATTTGGTTTTAAATGATTATTTACGAATTCAGTTTGATGAGAAAAAAGAAGATGTTGACATAAATGAGCATCAAAGACTATATGGGATATATCGGACTCACAGATGGAGACAGTTTGAGAAGGAGGAGATGGAACACCCCAGGCAGTGGTGGAGAGAAGATAACTATATTCCTAAGGTGAAGGTTTGTTCGAATAAACAGGATGCAGTGTCGTCCCAGCTTCTACCACCACGTGTTAAGAATTTTTTGGAAAGGGAAAGAGTGGTGGTTCAACGAGCTGCATGTATGGGGAAAATAGAAGCGGCTTTGAGCGAGGTTGAGAATGTTCAACAAGGTATTGATGTTCAGAGAGTAGAGACATTGAATAAGTATAGTGTTTTACAGGCTGAGTCGGACAGTGAGAAGAACGAGGAGGTGGTGAATCGGTTGACGCAGAAGGAGATTGAGCGAAGGTCAAGGAGACAAAGATCTGATCGGAGCCGGTCAGGCATTAGAGATGGGAAAGCATCTTTTAAGTAGTATTGGAATGAGAAAAGGAGATAAGAGAGAAAAATTGTGATAGACTGATGCGAAATTTTTGGATTTTTTTATTGATTTGGTGTTTTTAATTTGGAGTTTTTTTCTATTGGAATTTTTTGATTTGGTGTTTTTTGATTGGCATTTTTTGTAAATTGGAGGTTTGGGACGGTTGAAGGGGTGAAGTGGAGACCGAATAAAAAAAAAAAAAAAAAAAAAAAAAAAAAAAAAAATCTGTTCTTATCAGTTTAATATCTGATACGTCCTCTATCTGGGGACCATATATTAAATTGATTTTTGGAACCGGGAGATGGAATGGGAGCTTGCTCTGTCCACTCCACGCATCAACTTGGTATTGCAGTACCTCCAGGACTGGTGCACTTCCCCACTTGGGGAAAACAATGCTGTGAAAAAGAAAGACTGAGCAATCCTTGAAAGAAGAGCACTTTGCAATATTTTTTTGTTTAAATGTGTTTTTTTTTTCCAGTGTTTCGGAAAAGGTGCTGTTGTGTCACGGGAGGAAAAAAAAGTCTGCCCTTTTTGCTTGCTTTTCACAGGAGCTGCAAAGCAAGGCAAAGGAGCCAGCCAGCCAGCCAGCCAGCAGCACAAGGAGGAGATGGGGGACACTGTCCTTGCCCTGCCTCACCCCTGAACGGCCCCGAACGGCCAAGCCTTATCTGAGGGGGACGCACTTGGGGGAGCATCTCCTGGGCAGCTGAGGGTGACTTTCGGCCGCTAGGTGACGGGGCCAGTGCCAGGCCGGGCTGCAGCTTGGCTGGGTGGAGCTCTGCAGCCTGTGTCTGGCCGTCTCGCACCAGGCGCTGTGGGACCCATGGAAATCTTGGGGCGGAGCCATGCAAAATATGCTTACCATACCGCCGGGCATGCTGGTCATGCAAATGCTATTCTTGGCCGAGGAATCTGGGGCTCTGCCGCAGAGCGTTGCTCCGAGTCAGCAGGGGAGCTGCCGAGCAGCAGTCTTTCAGGCAAAGCTTTTGTGGGCATCGCTTCTCGGCCTTTTGGCTAAGATCAAGTGTAGTATCTGTTCTTATCAGTTTAATATCTGATACGTCCTCTATCTGGGGACCATATATTAAATTGATTTTTGGAACCGGGAGATGTAATGGGAGCTTGCTCTGTCCACTCCACGCATCAACTTGGTATTGCAGTACCTCCAGGACTGGTGCACTTCCCCACTTGGGGAAAACAATGCTGTGAAAAAGAAAGACTGAGCAATTCTTGAAAGAAGAGCACTTTGCAATATTTTTTTGTTTAAATGTGTTTTTTTTTTCCAGTGTTTCGGAAAAGGTGCTGTTGTGTCACGGGAGGAATAAAAAGTCTGCCCTTTTTGCTTGCTTTTCACAGGAGCTGCAAAGCAAGGCAAAGGAGCCAGCCAGCCAGCCAGCAGCACAAGGAGGAGATGGGGGACACTGTCCTTGCCCTGCCTCACCCCTGAAAGGCCCCGAACGGCCCCGAACGGCCAAGCCTTATCTGAGGGGGACGCACTTGGGGGAGCATCTCCTGGGCAGCTGAGGGTGACTTTCGGCCGCTAGGTGACGGGGCCAGTGCCAGGCCGGGCTGCAGCTTCTCTGGGTGGAGCTCTGCAGCCTGTGTCTGGCCGTCTCGCACCAGGCGCTGTGGGACCCATGGAAATCTTGGGGCGGAGCCATGCAAAATATGCTTACCATACCGCCGGGCATGCTGGTCATGCAAATGCTATTCTTGGCCGAGGAATCTGGGGCTCTGCCGCAGAGCGTTGCTCCGAGTCAGCAGGGGAGCTGCCGAGCAGCAGTCTTTCAGGCAAAGCTTTTGTGGGCATCGCTTCTCGGCCTTTTGGCTAAGATCAAGTGTAGTATCTGTTCTTATCAGTTTAATATCTGATACGTCCTCTATCTGGGGACCATATATTAAATTGATTTTTGGAACCGGGAGATGGAATGGGAGCTTGCTCTGTCCACTCCACGCATCAACTTGGTATTGCAGTACCTCCAGGACTGGTGCACTTCCCCACTTGGGGAAAACAATGCTGTGAAAAAGAAAGACTGAGCAATTCTTGAAAGAAGAGCACTTTGCAATATTTTTTTGTTTAAATGTGTTTTTTTTTTCCAGTGTTTCGGAAAAGGTGCTGTTGTGTCACGGGAGGAAAAAAAAGTCTGCCCTTTTTGCTTGCTTTTCACAGGAGCTGCAAAGCAAGGCAAAGGAGCCAGCCAGCCAGCCAGCAGCACAAGGAGGAGATGGGGGACACTGTCCTTGCCCTGCCTCACCCCTGAAAGGCCCCGAACGGCCCCGAACGGCCAAGCCTTATCTGAGGGGGACGCACTTGGGGGAGCATCTCCTGGGCAGCTGAGGGTGACTTTCGGCCGCTAGGTGACGGGGCCAGTGCCAGGCCGGGCTGCAGCTTGGCTGGGTGGAGCTCTGCAGCCTGTGTCTGGCCGTCTCGCACCAGGCGCTGTGGGACCCATGGAAATCTTGGGGCGGAGCCATGCAAAATATGCTTACCATACCGCCGGGCATGCTGGTCATGCAAATGCTATTCTTGGCCGAGGAATCTGGGGCTCTGCCGCAGAGCGTTGCTCCGAGTCAGCAGGGGAGCTGCCGAGCAGCAGTCTTTCAGGCAAAGCTTTTGTGGGCATCGCTTCTCGGCCTTTTGGCTAAGATCAAGTGTAGTATCTGTTCTTATCAGTTTAATATCTGATACGTCCTCTATCTGGGGACCATATATTAAATTGATTTTTGGAACCGGGAGATGGAATGGGAGCTTGCTCTGTCCACTCCACGCATCAACTTGGTATTGCAGTACCTCCAGGACTGGTGCACTTCCCCACTTGGGGAAAACAATGCTGTGAAAAAGAAAGACTGAGCAATCCTTGAAAGAAGAGCACTTTGCAATATTTTTTTGTTTAAATGTGTTTTTTTTTTCCAGTGTTTCGGAAAAGGTGCTGTTGTGTCACGGGAGGAAAAAAAAGTCTGCCCTTTTTGCTTGCTTTTCACAGGAGCTGCAAAGCAAGGCAAAGGAGCCAGCCAGCCAGCCAGCCAGCAGCACAAGGAGGAGATGGGGGACACTGTCCTTGCCCTGCCTCACCCCTGAACGGCCCCGAACGGCCAAGCCTTATCTGAGGGGGACGCACTTGGGGGAGCATCTCCTGGGCAGCTGAGGGTGACTTTCGGCCGCTAGGTGACGGGGCCAGTGCCAGGCCGGGCTGCAGCTTGGCTGGGTGGAGCTCTGCAGCCTGTGTCTGGCCGTCTCGCACCAGGCGCTGTGGGACCCATGGAAATCTTGGGGCGGAGCCATGCAAAATATGCTTACCATACCGCCGGGCATGCTGGTCATGCAAATGCTATTCTTGGCCGAGGAATCTGGGGCTCTGCCGCAGAGCGTTGCTCCGAGTCAGCAGGGGAGCTGCCGAGCAGCAGTCTTTCAGGCAAAGCTTTTGTGGGCATCGCTTCTCGGCCTTTTGGCTAAGATCAAGTGTAGTATCTGTTCTTATCAGTTTAATATCTGATACGTCCTCTATCTGGGGACCATATATTAAATTGATTTTTGGAACCGGGAGATGGAATGGGAGCTTGCTCTGTCCACTCCACGCATCAACTTGGTATTGCAGTACCTCCAGGACTGGTGCACTTCCCCACTTGGGGAAAACAATGCTGTGAAAAAGAAAGACTGAGCAATTCTTGAAAGAAGAGCACTTTGCAATATTTTTTTGTTTAAATGTGTTTTTTTTTTCCAGTGTTTCGGAAAAGGTGCTGTTGTGTCACGGGAGGAAAAAAAAGTCTGCCCTTTTTGCTTGCTTTTCACAGGAGCTGCAAAGCAAGGCAAAGGAGCCAGCCAGCCAGCCAGCAGCACAAGGAGGAGATGGGGGACACTGTCCTTCCCCTGCCTCACCCCTGAAAGTCCCCGAACGGCCCCGAACGGCCAAGCCTTATCTGAGGGGGACGCACTTGGGGGAGCATCTCCTGGGCAGCTGAGGGTGACTTTCGGCCGCTAGGTGACGGGGCCAGTGCCAGGCCGGGCTGCAGCTTGGCTGGGTGGAGCTCTGCAGCCTGTGTCTGGCCGTCTCGCACCAGGCGCTGTGGGACCCATGGAAATCTTGGGGCGGAGCCATGCAAAATATGCTTACCATACCGCCGGGCATGCTGGTCATGCAAATGCTATTCTTGGCCGAGGAATCTGGGGCTCTGCCGCAGAGCGTTGCTCCGAGTCAGCAGGGGAGCTGCCGAGCAGCAGTCTTTCAGGCAAAGCTTTTGTGGGCATCGCTTCTCGGCCTTTTGGCTAAGATCAAGTGTAGCATCTGTTCTTATCAGTTTAATATCTGATACGTCCTCTATCTGGGGACCATATATTAAATTGATTTTTGGAACCGGGAGATGGAATGGGAGCTTGCTCTGTCCACTCCACGCATCAACTTGGTATTGCAGTACCTCCAGGACTGGTGCACTTCCCCACTTGGGGAAAACAATGCTGTGAAAAAGAAAGACTGAGCAATTCTTGAAAGAAGAGCACTTTGCAATATTTTTTTGTTTAAATGTGTTTTTTTTTTCCAGTGTTTCGGAAAAGGTGCTGTTGTGTCACGGGAGGAAAAAAAAGTCTGCCCTTTTTGCTTGCTTTTCACAGGAGCTGCAAAGCAAGGCAAAGGAGCCAGCCAGCCAGCCAGCAGCACAAGGAGGAGATGGGGGACACTGTCCTTGCCCTGCCTCACCCCTGAAAGGCCCCGAACGGCCCCGAACGGCCAAGCCTTATCTGAGGGGGACGCACTTGGGGGAGCATCTCCTGGGCAGCTGAGGGTGACTTTCGGCCGCTAGGTGACGGGGCCAGTGCCAGGCCGGGCTGCAGCTTGGCTGGGTGGAGCTCTGCAGCCTGTGTCTGGCCGTCTCGCACCAGGCGCTGTGGGACCCATGGAAATCTTGGGGCGGAGCCATGCAAAATATGCTTACCATACCGCCGGGCATGCTGGTCATGCAAATGCTATTCTTGGCCGAGGAATCTGGGGCTCTGCCGCAGAGCGTTGCTCCGAGTCAGCAGGGGAGCTGCCGAGCAGCAGTCTTTCAGGCAAAGCTTTTGTGGGCATCGCTTCTCGGCCTTTTGGCTATGATCAAGTGTCGGGATTCACCTTAGCTGTCTGGCTTGCCCAGTCCAAGGTAGACTCCTTTTACAGCTGGCCTCCCTGACCTTCGGGTCAGGGAGTGGGCTACTGATCATGCCTTGAAGGACCGGAGAATCTTTCGGGCTGGACGAGTTTCGAGTGGAAGTTTTGAAGGGGTACGCATCAGAGGACTCCCCCAGCATGGCTGAAGCATCGCGTGTTCTACCGCCGGCGACGCAGCTGAGATATTCAGTTCGGATTGCTGTCCAGAAGGATTTCCAAGAAGTAAAGGATTTCGACTATGTTGTTAATAAGGTACTTTTTGAAGCTTTACAAGCAGACAAAGACAAAATTTATTGTATGCAAGAGCACAGGAACGCTTGCACGTATGATATTACTTTTGTAGACGAAGTCTCTTCCTTGAGTGCATATGAAGTGTACAAATTGGAAAAGGAGAATAGTAGTATTTTGGAAGGTGTTCTGGTGGAGCTTTGTTTTGTTCGACAAACTGTTCCATTAACTGTGCATATGTACAATCCGTTTGTGTCAGCAGAGAAAATTAGTAATTGGTTATTACATTATTGTGAAGAAGTGAGAGGAGGTCAAGTTCAAAGAAATAAATTTGGGTATTTTAACGGTGATCGGAGATTTGTTGTGGTGCTAAAAAAACATCCAGAAGGCATTGGAGGTTTATATCACCCCCCGGGTGTGTTTAAGATTTTGGAACAGAATGGGTATCTGTATTACCCCAACCAGCCAGTGTTTTGTAGGTTTTGTCGACAGTTTGGACACGCAAAACGAAACTGCCCGAAAGATAAATGTTGGAATTGTGGTGATCCAAACCATAAAATAGTTGACTGTGATCAGAAGCTGATGTGTACTGTTTGTGATATGGAGGGACATGTTGCAGCGACATGCCCGACTACCCGGCGTACATATGCACAAGCTGCTAGTAAAGGTGGTTTTCACAGAGAAGATCGTGAAGATGTGAAAAACCTGGTTAACATGTCGGAGGATCTAAGAACGAAAGAGAAATTGGTTGATAAAATTGAAGATGCGACAAGCCTGATTAAGGCAGTAGTTGAAGTTCCCCCTGTTGATGTATTATGTACATATGCTCAAGCAAATAGTGGAGGTGGGATTCGACAGGAGGTACGTGTGGATACAGAACGCTTTGAGGATGTGGAGAAAATTGATGTGACAGGTGAAAAGGAGGTTGAGAAGAGAAAAGACGAAGAAGGAATTATTCAAGTAGCCAGTGGAAGTAGAATTGGCCGGGAGAATGGTGGGGTCACAGACTGTTTGGTGGTTGCGGAAAAGGTTGAGAAAACGGTTAAGAAGGCAGTTGGAAAGGCATTAACGAAGGTTGAAGTGTGGAGTGCACTACTTGAATGGACGGGGACCTTGCGTGAAATATTTTCATTTTCTGTTGAGCGTGAACATTTGGTTTTAAATGATTATTTACGAATTCAGTTTGATGAGAAAAAAGAAGATGTTGACATAAATGAGCATCAAAGACTATATGGGATATATCGGACTCACAGATGGAGACAGTTTGAGAAGGAGGAGATGGAACACCCCAGGCAGTGGTGGAGAGAAGATAACTATATTCCTAAGGTGAAGGTTTGTTCGAATAAACAGGATGCAGTGTCGTCCCAGCTTCTACCACCACGTGTTAAGAATTTTTTGGAAAGGGAAAGAGTGGTGGTTCAACGAGCTGCATGTATGGGGAAAATAGAAGCGGCTTTGAGCGAGGTTGAGAATGTTCAACAAGGTATTGATGTTCAGAGAGTAGAGACATTGAATAAGTATAGTGTTTTACAGGCTGAGTCGGACAGTGAGAAGAACGAGGAGGTGGTGAATCGGTTGACGCAGAAGGAGATTGAGCGAAGGTCAAGGAGACAAAGATCTGATCGGAGCCGGTCAGGCATTAGAGATGGGAAAGCATCTTTTAAGTAGTATTGGAATGAGAAAAGGAGATAAGAGAGAAAAATTGTGATAGACTGATGCGAAATTTTTGGATTTTTTTATTGATTTGGTGTTTTTAATTTGGAGTTTTTTTCTATTGGAATTTTTTGATTTGGTGTTTTTTGATTGGCATTTTTTGTAAATTGGAGGTTTGGGACGGTTGAAGGGGTGAAGTGGAGACCGAATAAAAAAAAAAAAAAAAAAAAAAAAAAAAAAAAAATCTGTTCTTATCAGTTTAATATCTGATACGTCCTCTATCTGGGGACCATATATTAAATTGATTTTTGGAACCGGGAGATGGAATGGGAGCTTGCTCTGTCCACTCCACGCATCAACTTGGTATTGCAGTACCTCCAGGACTGGTGCACTTCCCCACTTGGGGAAAACAATGCTGTGAAAAAGAAAGACTGAGCAATCCTTGAAAGAAGAGCACTTTGCAATATTTTTTTGTTTAAATGTGTTTTTTTTTTCCAGTGTTTCGGAAAAGGTGCTGTTGTGTCACGGGAGGAAAAAAAAGTCTGCCCTTTTTGCTTGCTTTTCACAGGAGCTGCAAAGCAAGGCAAAGGAGCCAGCCAGCCAGCCAGCCAGCAGCACAAGGAGGAGATGGGGGACACTGTCCTTGCCCTGCCTCACCCCTGAACGGCCCCGAACGGCCAAGCCTTATCTGAGGGGGACGCACTTGGGGGAGCATCTCCTGGGCAGCTGAGGGTGACTTTCGGCCGCTAGGTGACGGGGCCAGTGCCAGGCCGGGCTGCAGCTTGGCTGGGTGGAGCTCTGCAGCCTGTGTCTGGCCGTCTCGCACCAGGCGCTGTGGGACCCATGGAAATCTTGGGGCGGAGCCATGCAAAATATGCTTACCATACCGCCGGGCATGCTGGTCATGCAAATGCTATTCTTGGCCGAGGAATCTGGGGCTCTGCCGCAGAGCGTTGCTCCGAGTCAGCAGGGGAGCTGCCGAGCAGCAGTCTTTCAGGCAAAGCTTTTGTGGGCATCGCTTCTCGGCCTTTTGGCTAAGATCAAGTGTAGTATCTGTTCTTATCAGTTTAATATCTGATACGTCCTCTATCTGGGGACCATATATTAAATTGATTTTTGGAACCGGGAGATGGAATGGGAGCTTGCTCTGTCCACTCCACGCATCAACTTGGTATTGCAGTACCTCCAGGACTGGTGCACTTCCCCACTTGGGGAAAACAATGCTGTGAAAAAGAAAGACTGAGCAATCCTTGAAAGAAGAGCACTTTGCAATATTTTTTTGTTTAAATGTGTTTTTTTTTTCCAGTGTTTCGGAAAAGGTGCTGTTGTGTCACGGGAGGAAAAAAAAGTCTGCCCTTTTTGCTTGCTTTTCACAGGAGCTGCAAAGCAAGGCAAAGGAGCCAGCCAGCCAGCCAGCCAGCAGCACAAGGAGGAGATGGGGGACACTGTCCTTGCCCTGCCTCACCCCTGAACGGCCCCGAACGGCCAAGCCTTATCTGAGGGGGACGCACTTGGGGGAGCATCTCCTGGGCAGCTGAGGGTGACTTTCGGCCGCTAGGTGACGGGGCCAGTGCCAGGCCGGGCTGCAGCTTGGCTGGGTGGAGCTCTGCAGCCTGTGTCTGGCCGTCTCGCACCAGGCGCTGTGGGACCCATGGAAATCTTGGGGCGGAGCCATGCAAAATATGCTTACCATACCGCCGGGCATGCTGGTCATGCAAATGCTATTCTTGGCCGAGGAATCTGGGGCTCTGCCGCAGAGCGTTGCTCCGAGTCAGCAGGGGAGCTGCCGAGCAGCAGTCTTTCAGGCAAAGCTTTTGTGGGCATCGCTTCTCGGCCTTTTGGCTAAGATCAAGTGTAGTATCTGTTCTTATCAGTTTAATATCTGATACGTCCTCTATCTGGGGACCATATATTAAATTGATTTTTGGAACCGGGAGATGGAATGGGAGCTTGCTCTGTCCACTCCACGCATCAACTTGGTATTGCAGTACCTCCAGGACTGGTGCACTTCCCCACTTGGGGAAAACAATGCTGTGAAAAAGAAAGACTGAGCAATTCTTGAAAGAAGAGCACTTTGCAATATTTTTTTGTTTAAATGTGTTTTTTTTTTCCAGTGTTTCGGAAAAGGTGCTGTTGTGTCACGGGAGGAAAAAAAAGTCTGCCCTTTTTGCTTGCTTTTCACAGGAGCTGCAAAGCAAGGCAAAGGAGCCAGCCAGCCAGCCAGCAGCACAAGGAGGAGATGGGGGACACTGTCCTTCCCCTGCCTCACCCCTGAAAGTCCCCGAACGGCCCCGAACGGCCAAGCCTTATCTGAGGGGGACGCACTTGGGGGAGCATCTCCTGGGCAGCTGAGGGTGACTTTCGGCCGCTAGGTGACGGGGCCAGTGCCAGGCCGGGCTGCAGCTTGGCTGGGTGGAGCTCTGCAGCCTGTGTCTGGCCGTCTCGCACCAGGCGCTGTGGGACCCATGGAAATCTTGGGGCGGAGCCATGCAAAATATGCTTACCATACCGCCGGGCATGCTGGTCATGCAAATGCTATTCTTGGCCGAGGAATCTGGGGCTCTGCCGCAGAGCGTTGCTCCGAGTCAGCAGGGGAGCTGCCGAGCAGCAGTCTTTCAGGCAAAGCTTTTGTGGGCATCGCTTCTCGGCCTTTTGGCTAAGATCAAGTGTAGCATCTGTTCTTATCAGTTTAATATCTGATACGTCCTCTATCTGGGGACCATATATTAAATTGATTTTTGGAACCGGGAGATGGAATGGGAGCTTGCTCTGTCCACTCCACGCATCAACTTGGTATTGCAGTACCTCCAGGACTGGTGCACTTCCCCACTTGGGGAAAACAATGCTGTGAAAAAGAAAGACTGAGCAATTCTTGAAAGAAGAGCACTTTGCAATATTTTTTTGTTTAAATGTGTTTTTTTTTTCCAGTGTTTCGGAAAAGGTGCTGTTGTGTCACGGGAGGAAAAAAAAGTCTGCCCTTTTTGCTTGCTTTTCACAGGAGCTGCAAAGCAAGGCAAAGGAGCCAGCCAGCCAGCCAGCAGCACAAGGAGGAGATGGGGGACACTGTCCTTGCCCTGCCTCACCCCTGAAAGGCCCCGAACGGCCCCGAACGGCCAAGCCTTATCTGAGGGGGACGCACTTGGGGGAGCATCTCCTGGGCAGCTGAGGGTGACTTTCGGCCGCTAGGTGACGGGGCCAGTGCCAGGCCGGGCTGCAGCTTGGCTGGGTGGAGCTCTGCAGCCTGTGTCTGGCCGTCTCGCACCAGGCGCTGTGGGACCCATGGAAATCTTGGGGCGGAGCCATGCAAAATATGCTTACCATACCG
This sequence comes from Ambystoma mexicanum, assembly GCF_040938575.1. NCBI lineage: Eukaryota > Metazoa > Chordata > Amphibia > Caudata > Ambystomatidae > Ambystoma > Ambystoma mexicanum. Next base: position 233,104,417 of record NC_090921.1, read on the forward strand.
CCGGGCATGCTGGTCATGCAAATGCTATTCTTGGCCGAGGAATCTGGGGCTCTGCCGCAGAGCGTTGCTCCGAGTCAGCAGGGGAGCTGCCGAGCAGCAGTCTTTCAGGCAAAGCTTTTGTGGGCATCGCTTCTCGGCCTTTTGGCTATGATCAAGTGTCGGGATTCACCTTAGCTGTCTGGCTTGCCCAGTCCAAGGTAGACTCCTTTTACAGCTGGCCTCCCTGACCTTCGGGTCAGGGAGTGGGCTACTGATCATGCCTTGAAGGACCGGAGAATCTTTCGGGCTGGACGAGTTTCGAGTGGAAGTTTTGAAGGGGTACGCATCAGAGGACTCCCCCAGCATGGCTGAAGCATCGCGTGTTCTACCGCCGGCGACGCAGCTGAGATATTCAGTTCGGATTGCTGTCCAGAAGGATTTCCAAGAAGTAAAGGATTTCGACTATGTTGTTAATAAGGTACTTTTTGAAGCTTTACAAGCAGACAAAGACAAAATTTATTGTATGCAAGAGCACAGGAACGCTTGCACGTATGATATTACTTTTGTAGACGAAGTCTCTTCCTTGAGTGCATATGAAGTGTACAAATTGGAAAAGGAGAATAGTAGTATTTTGGAAGGTGTTCTGGTGGAGCTTTGTTTTGTTCGACAAACTGTTCCATTAACTGTGCATATGTACAATCCGTTTGTGTCAGCAGAGAAAATTAGTAATTGGTTATTACATTATTGTGAAGAAGTGAGAGGAGGTCAAGTTCAAAGAAATAAATTTGGGTATTTTAACGGTGATCGGAGATTTGTTGTGGTGCTAAAAAAACATCCAGAAGGCATTGGAGGTTTATATCACCCCCCGGGTGTGTTTAAGATTTTGGAACAGAATGGGTATCTGTATTACCCCAACCAGCCAGTGTTTTGTAGGTTTTGTCGACAGTTTGGACACGCAAAACGAAACTGCCCGAAAGATAAATGTTGGAATTGTGGTGATCCAAACCATAAAATAGTTGACTGTGATCAGAAGCTGATGTGTACTGTTTGTGATATGGAGGGACATGTTGCAGCGACATGCCCGACTACCCGGCGTACATATGCACAAGCTGCTAGTAAAGGTGGTTTTCACAGAGAAGATCGTGAAGATGTGAAAAACCTGGTTAACATGTCGGAGGATCTAAGAACGAAAGAGAAATTGGTTGATAAAATTGAAGATGCGACAAGCCTGATTAAGGCAGTAGTTGAAGTTCCCCCTGTTGATGTATTATGTACATATGCTCAAGCAAATAGTGGAGGTGGGATTCGACAGGAGGTACGTGTGGATACAGAACGCTTTGAGGATGTGGAGAAAATTGATGTGACAGGTGAAAAGGAGGTTGAGAAGAGAAAAGACGAAGAAGGAATTATTCAAGTAGCCAGTGGAAGTAGAATTGGCCGGGAGAATGGTGGGGTCACAGACTGTTTGGTGGTTGCGGAAAAGGTTGAGAAAACGGTTAAGAAGGCAGTTGGAAAGGCATTAACGAAGGTTGAAGTGTGGAGTGCACTACTTGAATGGACGGGGACCTTGCGTGAAATATTTTCATTTTCTGTTGAGCGTGAACATTTGGTTTTAAATGATTATTTACGAATTCAGTTTGATGAGAAAAAAGAAGATGTTGACATAAATGAGCATCAAAGACTATATGGGATATATCGGACTCACAGATGGAGACAGTTTGAGAAGGAGGAGATGGAACACCCCAGGCAGTGGTGGAGAGAAGATAACTATATTCCTAAGGTGAAGGTTTGTTCGAATAAACAGGATGCAGTGTCGTCCCAGCTTCTACCACCACGTGTTAAGAATTTTTTGGAAAGGGAAAGAGTGGTGGTTCAACGAGCTGCATGTATGGGGAAAATAGAAGCGGCTTTGAGCGAGGTTGAGAATGTTCAACAAGGTATTGATGTTCAGAGAGTAGAGACATTGAATAAGTATAGTGTTTTACAGGCTGAGTCGGACAGTGAGAAGAACGAGGAGGTGGTGAATCGGTTGACGCAGAAGGAGATTGAGCGAAGGTCAAGGAGACAAAGATCTGATCGGAGCCGGTCAGGCATTAGAGATGGGAAAGCATCTTTTAAGTAGTATTGGAATGAGAAAAGGAGATAAGAGAGAAAAATTGTGATAGACTGATGCGAAATTTTTGGATTTTTTTATTGATTTGGTGTTTTTAATTTGGAGTTTTTTTCTATTGGAATTTTTTGATTTGGTGTTTTTTGATTGGCATTTTTTGTAAATTGGAGGTTTGGGACGGTTGAAGGGGTGAAGTGGAGACCGAATAAAAAAAAAAAAAAAAAAAAAAAAAAAAAAAAAAATCTGTTCTTATCAGTTTAATATCTGATACGTCCTCTATCTGGGGACCATATATTAAATTGATTTTTGGAACCGGGAGATGGAATGGGAGCTTGCTCTGTCCACTCCACGCATCAACTTGGTATTGCAGTACCTCCAGGACTGGTGCACTTCCCCACTTGGGGAAAACAATGCTGTGAAAAAGAAAGACTGAGCAATCCTTGAAAGAAGAGCACTTTGCAATATTTTTTTGTTTAAATGTGTTTTTTTTTTCCAGTGTTTCGGAAAAGGTGCTGTTGTGTCACGGGAGGAAAAAAAAGTCTGCCCTTTTTGCTTGCTTTTCACAGGAGCTGCAAAGCAAGGCAAAGGAGCCAGCCAGCCAGCCAGCCAGCAGCACAAGGAGGAGATGGGGGACACTGTCCTTGCCCTGCCTCACCCCTGAACGGCCCCGAACGGCCAAGCCTTATCTGAGGGGGACGCACTTGGGGGAGCATCTCCTGGGCAGCTGAGGGTGACTTTCGGCCGCTAGGTGACGGGGCCAGTGCCAGGCCGGGCTGCAGCTTGGCTGGGTGGAGCTCTGCAGCCTGTGTCTGGCCGTCTCGCACCAGGCGCTGTGGGACCCATGGAAATCTTGGGGCGGAGCCATGCAAAATATGCTTACCATACCGCCGGGCATGCTGGTCATGCAAATGCTATTCTTGGCCGAGGAATCTGGGGCTCTGCCGCAGAGCGTTGCTCCGAGTCAGCAGGGGAGCTGCCGAGCAGCAGTCTTTCAGGCAAAGCTTTTGTGGGCATCGCTTCTCGGCCTTTTGGCTAAGATCAAGTGTAGTATCTGTTCTTATCAGTTTAATATCTGATACGTCCTCTATCTGGGGACCATATATTAAATTGATTTTTGGAACCGGGAGATGGAATGGGAGCTTGCTCTGTCCACTCCACGCATCAACTTGGTATTGCAGTACCTCCAGGACTGGTGCACTTCCCCACTTGGGGAAAACAATGCTGTGAAAAAGAAAGACTGAGCAATCCTTGAAAGAAGAGCACTTTGCAATATTTTTTTGTTTAAATGTGTTTTTTTTTTCCAGTGTTTCGGAAAAGGTGCTGTTGTGTCACGGGAGGAAAAAAAAGTCTGCCCTTTTTGCTTGCTTTTCACAGGAGCTGCAAAGCAAGGCAAAGGAGCCAGCCAGCCAGCCAGCCAGCAGCACAAGGAGGAGATGGGGGACACTGTCCTTGCCCTGCCTCACCCCTGAACGGCCCCGAACGGCCAAGCCTTATCTGAGGGGGACGCACTTGGGGGAGCATCTCCTGGGCAGCTGAGGGTGACTTTCGGCCGCTAGGTGACGGGGCCAGTGCCAGGCCGGGCTGCAGCTTGGCTGGGTGGAGCTCTGCAGCCTGTGTCTGGCCGTCTCGCACCAGGCGCTGTGGGACCCATGGAAATCTTGGGGCGGAGCCATGCAAAATATGCTTACCATACCGCCGGGCATGCTGGTCATGCAAATGCTATTCTTGGCCGAGGAATCTGGGGCTCTGCCGCAGAGCGTTGCTCCGAGTCAGCAGGGGAGCTGCCGAGCAGCAGTCTTTCAGGCAAAGCTTTTGTGGGCATCGCTTCTCGGCCTTTTGGCTAAGATCAAGTGTAGTATCTGTTCTTATCAGTTTAATATCTGATACGTCCTCTATCTGGGGACCATATATTAAATTGATTTTTGGAACCGGGAGATGGAATGGGAGCTTGCTCTGTCCACTCCACGCATCAACTTGGTATTGCAGTACCTCCAGGACTGGTGCACTTCCCCACTTGGGGAAAACAATGCTGTGAAAAAGAAAGACTGAGCAATTCTTGAAAGAAGAGCACTTTGCAATATTTTTTTGTTTAAATGTGTTTTTTTTTTCCAGTGTTTCGGAAAAGGTGCTGTTGTGTCACGGGAGGAAAAAAAAGTCTGCCCTTTTTGCTTGCTTTTCACAGGAGCTGCAAAGCAAGGCAAAGGAGCCAGCCAGCCAGCCAGCAGCACAAGGAGGAGATGGGGGACACTGTCCTTCCCCTGCCTCACCCCTGAAAGTCCCCGAACGGCCCCGAACGGCCAAGCCTTATCTGAGGGGGACGCACTTGGGGGAGCATCTCCTGGGCAGCTGAGGGTGACTTTCGGCCGCTAGGTGACGGGGCCAGTGCCAGGCCGGGCTGCAGCTTGGCTGGGTGGAGCTCTGCAGCCTGTGTCTGGCCGTCTCGCACCAGGCGCTGTGGGACCCATGGAAATCTTGGGGCGGAGCCATGCAAAATATGCTTACCATACCGCCGGGCATGCTGGTCATGCAAATGCTATTCTTGGCCGAGGAATCTGGGGCTCTGCCGCAGAGCGTTGCTCCGAGTCAGCAGGGGAGCTGCCGAGCAGCAGTCTTTCAGGCAAAGCTTTTGTGGGCATCGCTTCTCGGCCTTTTGGCTAAGATCAAGTGTAGCATCTGTTCTTATCAGTTTAATATCTGATACGTCCTCTATCTGGGGACCATATATTAAATTGATTTTTGGAACCGGGAGATGGAATGGGAGCTTGCTCTGTCCACTCCACGCATCAACTTGGTATTGCAGTACCTCCAGGACTGGTGCACTTCCCCACTTGGGGAAAACAATGCTGTGAAAAAGAAAGACTGAGCAATTCTTGAAAGAAGAGCACTTTGCAATATTTTTTTGTTTAAATGTGTTTTTTTTTTCCAGTGTTTCGGAAAAGGTGCTGTTGTGTCACGGGAGGAAAAAAAAGTCTGCCCTTTTTGCTTGCTTTTCACAGGAGCTGCAAAGCAAGGCAAAGGAGCCAGCCAGCCAGCCAGCAGCACAAGGAGGAGATGGGGGACACTGTCCTTGCCCTGCCTCACCCCTGAAAGGCCCCGAACGGCCCCGAACGGCCAAGCCTTATCTGAGGGGGACGCACTTGGGGGAGCATCTCCTGGGCAGCTGAGGGTGACTTTCGGCCGCTAGGTGACGGGGCCAGTGCCAGGCCGGGCTGCAGCTTGGCTGGGTGGAGCTCTGCAGCCTGTGTCTGGCCGTCTCGCACCAGGCGCTGTGGGACCCATGGAAATCTTGGGGCGGAGCCATGCAAAATATGCTTACCATACCGCCGGGCATGCTGGTCATGCAAATGCTATTCTTGGCCGAGGAATCTGGGGCTCTGCCGCAGAGCGTTGCTCCGAGTCAGCAGGGGAGCTGCCGAGCAGCAGTCTTTCAGGCAAAGCTTTTGTGGGCATCGCTTCTCGGCCTTTTGGCTATGATCAAGTGTCGGGATTCACCTTAGCTGTCTGGCTTGCCCAGTCCAAGGTAGACTCCTTTTACAGCTGGCCTCCCTGACCTTCGGGTCAGGGAGTGGGCTACTGATCATGCCTTGAAGGACCGGAGAATCTTTCGGGCTGGACGAGTTTCGAGTGGAAGTTTTGAAGGGGTACGCATCAGAGGACTCCCCCAGCATGGCTGAAGCATCGCGTGTTCTACCGCCGGCGACGCAGCTGAGATATTCAGTTCGGATTGCTGTCCAGAAGGATTTCCAAGAAGTAAAGGATTTCGACTATGTTGTTAATAAGGTACTTTTTGAAGCTTTACAAGCAGACAAAGACAAAATTTATTGTATGCAAGAGCACAGGAACGCTTGCACGTATGATATTACTTTTGTAGACGAAGTCTCTTCCTTGAGTGCATATGAAGTGTACAAATTGGAAAAGGAGAATAGTAGTATTTTGGAAGGTGTTCTGGTGGAGCTTTGTTTTGTTCGACAAACTGTTCCATTAACTGTGCATATGTACAATCCGTTTGTGTCAGCAGAGAAAATTAGTAATTGGTTATTACATTATTGTGAAGAAGTGAGAGGAGGTCAAGTTCAAAGAAATAAATTTGGGTATTTTAACGGTGATCGGAGATTTGTTGTGGTGCTAAAAAAACATCCAGAAGGCATTGGAGGTTTATATCACCCCCCGGGTGTGTTTAAGATTTTGGAACAGAATGGGTATCTGTATTACCCCAACCAGCCAGTGTTTTGTAGGTTTTGTCGACAGTTTGGACACGCAAAACGAAACTGCCCGAAAGATAAATGTTGGAATTGTGGTGATCCAAACCATAAAATAGTTGACTGTGATCAGAAGCTGATGTGTACTGTTTGTGATATGGAGGGACATGTTGCAGCGACATGCCCGACTACCCGGCGTACATATGCACAAGCTGCTAGTAAAGGTGGTTTTCACAGAGAAGATCGTGAAGATGTGAAAAACCTGGTTAACATGTCGGAGGATCTAAGAACGAAAGAGAAATTGGTTGATAAAATTGAAGATGCGACAAGCCTGATTAAGGCAGTAGTTGAAGTTCCCCCTGTTGATGTATTATGTACATATGCTCAAGCAAATAGTGGAGGTGGGATTCGACAGGAGGTACGTGTGGATACAGAACGCTTTGAGGATGTGGAGAAAATTGATGTGACAGGTGAAAAGGAGGTTGAGAAGAGAAAAGACGAAGAAGGAATTATTCAAGTAGCCAGTGGAAGTAGAATTGGCCGGGAGAATGGTGGGGTCACAGACTGTTTGGTGGTTGCGGAAAAGGTTGAGAAAACGGTTAAGAAGGCAGTTGGAAAGGCATTAACGAAGGTTGAAGTGTGGAGTGCACTACTTGAATGGACGGGGACCTTGCGTGAAATATTTTCATTTTCTGTTGAGCGTGAACATTTGGTTTTAAATGATTATTTACGAATTCAGTTTGATGAGAAAAAAGAAGATGTTGACATAAATGAGCATCAAAGACTATATGGGATATATCGGACTCACAGATGGAGACAGTTTGAGAAGGAGGAGATGGAACACCCCAGGCAGTGGTGGAGAGAAGATAACTATATTCCTAAGGTGAAGGTTTGTTCGAATAAACAGGATGCAGTGTCGTCCCAGCTTCTACCACCACGTGTTAAGAATTTTTTGGAAAGGGAAAGAGTGGTGGTTCAACGAGCTGCATGTATGGGGAAAATAGAAGCGGCTTTGAGCGAGGTTGAGAATGTTCAACAAGGTATTGATGTTCAGAGAGTAGAGACATTGAATAAGTATAGTGTTTTACAGGCTGAGTCGGACAGTGAGAAGAACGAGGAGGTGGTGAATCGGTTGACGCAGAAGGAGATTGAGCGAAGGTCAAGGAGACAAAGATCTGATCGGAGCCGGTCAGGCATTAGAGATGGGAAAGCATCTTTTAAGTAGTATTGGAATGAGAAAAGGAGATAAGAGAGAAAAATTGTGATAGACTGATGCGAAATTTTTGGATTTTTTTATTGATTTGGTGTTTTTAATTTGGAGTTTTTTTCTATTGGAATTTTTTGATTTGGTGTTTTTTGATTGGCATTTTTTGTAAATTGGAGGTTTGGGACGGTTGAAGGGGTGAAGTGGAGACCGAATAAAAAAAAAAAAAAAAAAAAAAAAAAAAAAAAAAATCTGTTCTTATCAGTTTAATATCTGATACGTCCTCTATCTGGGGACCATATATTAAATTGATTTTTGGAACCGGGAGATGGAATGGGAGCTTGCTCTGTCCACTCCACGCATCAACTTGGTATTGCAGTACCTCCAGGACTGGTGCACTTCCCCACTTGGGGAAAACAATGCTGTGAAAAAGAAAGACTGAGCAATCCTTGAAAGAAGAGCACTTTGCAATATTTTTTTGTTTAAATGTGTTTTTTTTTTCCAGTGTTTCGGAAAAGGTGCTGTTGTGTCACGGGAGGAAAAAAAAGTCTGCCCTTTTTGCTTGCTTTTCACAGGAGCTGCAAAGCAAGGCAAAGGAGCCAGCCAGCCAGCCAGCCAGCAGCACAAGGAGGAGATGGGGGACACTGTCCTTGCCCTGCCTCACCCCTGAACGGCCCCGAACGGCCAAGCCTTATCTGAGGGGGACGCACTTGGGGGAGCATCTCCTGGGCAGCTGAGGGTGACTTTCGGCCGCTAGGTGACGGGGCCAGTGCCAGGCCGGGCTGCAGCTTGGCTGGGTGGAGCTCTGCAGCCTGTGTCTGGCCGTCTCGCACCAGGCGCTGTGGGACCCATGGAAATCTTGGGGCGGAGCCATGCAAAATATGCTTACCATACCGCCGGGCATGCTGGTCATGCAAATGCTATTCTTGGCCGAGGAATCTGGGGCTCTGCCGCAGAGCGTTGCTCCGAGTCAGCAGGGGAGCTGCCGAGCAGCAGTCTTTCAGGCAAAGCTTTTGTGGGCATCGCTTCTCGGCCTTTTGGCTAAGATCAAGTGTAGTATCTGTTCTTATCAGTTTAATATCTGATACGTCCTCTATCTGGGGACCATATATTAAATTGATTTTTGGAACCGGGAGATGGAATGGGAGCTTGCTCTGTCCACTCCACGCATCAACTTGGTATTGCAGTACCTCCAGGACTGGTGCACTTCCCCACTTGGGGAAAACAATGCTGTGAAAAAGAAAGACTGAGCAATTCTTGAAAGAAGAGCACTTTGCAATATTTTTTTGTTTAAATGTGTTTTTTTTTTCCAGTGTTTCGGAAAAGGTGCTGTTGTGTCACGGGAGGAATAAAAAGTCTGCCCTTTTTGCTTGCTTTTCACAGGAGCTGCAAAGCAAGGCAAAGGAGCCAGCCAGCCAGCCAGCAGCACAAGGAGGAGATGGGGGACACTGTCCTTGCCCTGCCTCACCCCTGAAAGGCCCCGAACGGCCCCGAACGGCCAAGCCTTATCTGAGGGGGACGCACTTGGGGGAGCATCTCCTGGGCAGCTGAGGGTGACTTTCGGCCGCTAGGTGACGGGGCCAGTGCCAGGCCGGGCTGCAGCTTCTCTGGGTGGAGCTCTGCAGCCTGTGTCTGGCCGTCTCGCACCAGGCGCTGTGGGACCCATGGAAATCTTGGGGCGGAGCCATGCAAAATATGCTTACCATACCGCCGGGCATGCTGGTCATGCAAATGCTATTCTTGGCCGAGGAATCTGGGGCTCTGCCGCAGAGCGTTGCTCCGAGTCAGCAGGGGAGCTGCCGAGCAGCAGTCTTTCAGGCAAAGCTTTTGTGGGCATCGCTTCTCGGCCTTTTGGCTAAGATCAAGTGTAGTATCTGTTCTTATCAGTTTAATATCTGATACGTCCTCTATCTGGGGACCATATATTAAATTGATTTTTGGAACCGGGAGATGGAATGGGAGCTTGCTCTGTCCACTCCACGCATCAACTTGGTATTGCAGTACCTCCAGGACTGGTGCACTTCCCCACTTGGGGAAAACAATGCTGTGAAAAAGAAAGACTGAGCAATTCTTGAAAGAAGAGCACTTTGCAATATTTTTTTGTTTAAATGTGTTTTTTTTTTCCAGTGTTTCGGAAAAGGTGCTGTTGTGTCACGGGAGGAAAAAAAAGTCTGCCCTTTTTGCTTGCTTTTCACAGGAGCTGCAAAGCAAGGCAAAGGAGCCAGCCAGCCAGCCAGCAGCACAAGGAGGAGATGGGGGACACTGTCCTTGCCCTGCCTCACCCCTGAAAGGCCCCGAACGGCCCCGAACGGCCAAGCCTTATCTGAGGGGGACGCACTTGGGGGAGCATCTCCTGGGCAGCTGAGGGTGACTTTCGGCCGCTAGGTGACGGGGCCAGTGCCAGGCCGGGCTGCAGCTTGGCTGGGTGGAGCTCTGCAGCCTGTGTCTGGCCGTCTCGCACCAGGCGCTGTGGGACCCATGGAAATCTTGGGGCGGAGCCATGCAAAATATGCTTACCATACCGCCGGGCATGCTGGTCATGCAAATGCTATTCTTGGCCGAGGAATCTGGGGCTCTGCCGCAGAGCGTTGCTCCGAGTCAGCAGGGGAGCTGCCGAGCAGCAGTCTTTCAGGCAAAGCTTTTGTGGGCATCGCTTCTCGGCCTTTTGGCTAAGATCAAGTGTAGTATCTGTTCTTATCAGTTTAATATCTGATACGTCCTCTATCTGGGGACCATATATTAAATTGATTTTTGGAACCGGGAGATGGAATGGGAGCTTGCTCTGTCCACTCCACGCATCAACTTGGTATTGCAGTACCTCCAGGACTGGTGCACTTCCCCACTTGGGGAAAACAATGCTGTGAAAAAGAAAGACTGAGCAATCCTTGAAAGAAGAGCACTTTGCAATATTTTTTTGTTTAAATGTGTTTTTTTTTTCCAGTGTTTCGGAAAAGGTGCTGTTGTGTCACGGGAGGAAAAAAAAGTCTGCCCTTTTTGCTTGCTTTTCACAGGAGCTGCAAAGCAAGGCAAAGGAGCCAGCCAGCCAGCCAGCCAGCAGCACAAGGAGGAGATGGGGGACACTGTCCTTGCCCTGCCTCACCCCTGAACGGCCCCGAACGGCCAAGCCTTATCTGAGGGGGACGCACTTGGGGGAGCATCTCCTGGGCAGCTGAGGGTGACTTTCGGCCGCTAGGTGACGGGGCCAGTGCCAGGCCGGGCTGCAGCTTGGCTGGGTGGAGCTCTGCAGCCTGTGTCTGGCCGTCTCGCACCAGGCGCTGTGGGACCCATGGAAATCTTGGGGCGGAGCCATGCAAAATATGCTTACCATACCGCCGGGCATGCTGGTCATGCAAATGCTATTCTTGGCCGAGGAATCTGGGGCTCTGCCGCAGAGCGTTGCTCCGAGTCAGCAGGGGAGCTGCCGAGCAGCAGTCTTTCAGGCAAAGCTTTTGTGGGCATCGCTTCTCGGCCTTTTGGCTAAGATCAAGTGTAGTATCTGTTCTTATCAGTTTAATATCTGATACGTCCTCTATCTGGGGACCATATATTAAATTGATTTTTGGAACCGGGAGATGGAATGGGAGCTTGCTCTGTCCACTCCACGCATCAACTTGGTATTGCAGTACCTCCAGGACTGGTGCACTTCCCCACTTGGGGAAAACAATGCTGTGAAAAAGAAAGACTGAGCAATTCTTGAAAGAAGAGCACTTTGCAATATTTTTTTGTTTAAATGTGTTTTTTTTTTCCAGTGTTTCGGAAAAGGTGCTGTTGTGTCACGGGAGGAAAAAAAAGTCTGCCCTTTTTGCTTGCTTTTCACAGGAGCTGCAAAGCAAGGCAAAGGAGCCAGCCAGCCAGCCAGCAGCACAAGGAGGAGATGGGGGACACTGTCCTTCCCCTGCCTCACCCCTGAAAGTCCCCGAACGGCCCCGAACGGCCAAGCCTTATCTGAGGGGGACGCACTTGGGGGAGCATCTCCTGGGCAGCTGAGGGTGACTTTCGGCCGCTAGGTGACGGGGCCAGTGCCAGGCCGGGCTGCAGCTTGGCTGGGTGGAGCTCTGCAGCCTGTGTCTGGCCGTCTCGCACCAGGCGCTGTGGGACCCATGGAAATCTTGGGGCGGAGCCATGCAAAATATGCTTACCATACCGCCGGGCATGCTGGTCATGCAAATGCTATTCTTGGCCGAGGAATCTGGGGCTCTGCCGCAGAGCGTTGCTCCGAGTCAGCAGGGGAGCTGCCGAGCAGCAGTCTTTCAGGCAAAGCTTTTGTGGGCATCGCTTCTCGGCCTTTTGGCTAAGATCAAGTGTAGCATCTGTTCTTATCAGTTTAATATCTGATACGTCCTCTATCTGGGGACCATATATTAAATTGATTTTTGGAACCGGGAGATGGAATGGGAGCTTGCTCTGTCCACTCCACGCATCAACTTGGTATTGCAGTACCTCCAGGACTGGTGCACTTCCCCACTTGGGGAAAACAATGCTGTGAAAAAGAAAGACTGAGCAATTCTTGAAAGAAGAGCACTTTGCAATATTTTTTTGTTTAAATGTGTTTTTTTTTTCCAGTGTTTCGGAAAAGGTGCTGTTGTGTCACGGGAGGAAAAAAAAGTCTGCCCTTTTTGCTTGCTTTTCACAGGAGCTGCAAAGCAAGGCAAAGGAGCCAGCCAGCCAGCCAGCAGCACAAGGAGGAGATGGGGGACACTGTCCTTGCCCTGCCTCACCCCTGAAAGGCCCCGAACGGCCCCGAACGGCCAAGCCTTATCTGAGGGGGACGCACTTGGGGGAGCATCTCCTGGGCAGCTGAGGGTGACTTTCGGCCGCTAGGTGACGGGGCCAGTGCCAGGCCGGGCTGCAGCTTGGCTGGGTGGAGCTCTGCAGCCTGTGTCTGGCCGTCTCGCACCAGGCGCTGTGGGACCCATGGAAATCTTGGGGCGGAGCCATGCAAAATATGCTTACCATACCGCCGGGCATGCTGGTCATGCAAATGCTATTCTTGGCCGAGGAATCTGGGGCTCTGCCGCAGAGCGTTGCTCCGAGTCAGCAGGGGAGCTGCCGAGCAGCAGTCTTTCAGGCAAAGCTTTTGTGGGCATCGCTTCTCGGCCTTTTGGCTATGATCAAGTGTCGGGATTCACCTTAGCTGTCTGGCTTGCCCAGTCCAAGGTAGACTCCTTTTACAGCTGGCCTCCCTGACCTTCGGGTCAGGGAGTGGGCTACTGATCATGCCTTGAAGGACCGGAGAATCTTTCGGGCTGGACGAGTTTCGAGTGGAAGTTTTGAAGGGGTACGCATCAGAGGACTCCCCCAGCATGGCTGAAGCATCGCGTGTTCTACCGCCGGCGACGCAGCTGAGATATTCAGTTCGGATTGCTGTCCAGAAGGATTTCCAAGAAGTAAAGGATTTCGACTATGTTGTTAATAAGGTACTTTTTGAAGCTTTACAAGCAGACAAAGACAAAATTTATTGTATGCAAGAGCACAGGAACGCTTGCACGTATGATATTACTTTTGTAGACGAAGTCTCTTCCTTGAGTGCATATGAAGTGTACAAATTGGAAAAGGAGAATAGTAGTATTTTGGAAGGTGTTCTGGTGGAGCTTTGTTTTGTTCGACAAACTGTTCCATTAACTGTGCATATGTACAATCCGTTTGTGTCAGCAGAGAAAATTAGTAATTGGTTATTACATTATTGTGAAGAAGTGAGAGGAGGTCAAGTTCAAAGAAATAAATTTGGGTATTTTAACGGTGATCGGAGATTTGTTGTGGTGCTAAAAAAACATCCAGAAGGCATTGGAGGTTTATATCACCCCCCGGGTGTGTTTAAGATTTTGGAACAGAATGGGTATCTGTATTACCCCAACCAGCCAGTGTTTTGTAGGTTTTGTCGACAGTTTGGACACGCAAAACGAAACTGCCCGAAAGATAAATGTTGGAATTGTGGTGATCCAAACCATAAAATAGTTGACTGTGATCAGAAGCTGATGTGTACTGTTTGTGATATGGAGGGACATGTTGCAGCGACATGCCCGACTACCCGGCGTACATATGCACAAGCTGCTAGTAAAGGTGGTTTTCACAGAGAAGATCGTGAAGATGTGAAAAACCTGGTTAACATGTCGGAGGATCTAAGAACGAAAGAGAAATTGGTTGATAAAATTGAAGATGCGACAAGCCTGATTAAGGCAGTAGTTGAAGTTCCCCCTGTTGATGTATTATGTACATATGCTCAAGCAAATAGTGGAGGTGGGATTCGACAGGAGGTACGTGTGGATACAGAACGCTTTGAGGATGTGGAGAAAATTGATGTGACAGGTGAAAAGGAGGTTGAGAAGAGAAAAGACGAAGAAGGAATTATTCAAGTAGCCAGTGGAAGTAGAATTGGCCGGGAGAATGGTGGGGTCACAGACTGTTTGGTGGTTGCGGAAAAGGTTGAGAAAACGGTTAAGAAGGCAGTTGGAAAGGCATTAACGAAGGTTGAAGTGTGGAGTGCACTACTTGAATGGACGGGGACCTTGCGTGAAATATTTTCATTTTCTGTTGAGCGTGAACATTTGGTTTTAAATGATTATTTACGAATTCAGTTTGATGAGAAAAAAGAAGATGTTGACATAAATGAGCATCAAAGACTATATGGGATATATCGGACTCACAGATGGAGACAGTTTGAGAAGGAGGAGATGGAACACCCCAGGCAGTGGTGGAGAGAAGATAACTATATTCCTAAGGTGAAGGTTTGTTCGAATAAACAGGATGCAGTGTCGTCCCAGCTTCTACCACCACGTGTTAAGAATTTTTTGGAAAGGGAAAGAGTGGTGGTTCAACGAGCTGCATGTATGGGGAAAATAGAAGCGGCTTTGAGCGAGGTTGAGAATGTTCAACAAGGTATTGATGTTCAGAGAGTAGAGACATTGAATAAGTATAGTGTTTTACAGGCTGAGTCGGACAGTGAGAAGAACGAGGAGGTGGTGAATCGGTTGACGCAGAAGGAGATTGAGCGAAGGTCAAGGAGACAAAGATCTGATCGGAGCCGGTCAGGCATTAGAGATGGGAAAGCATCTTTTAAGTAGTATTGGAATGAGAAAAGGAGATAAGAGAGAAAAATTGTGATAGACTGATGCGAAATTTTTGGATTTTTTTATTGATTTGGTGTTTTTAATTTGGAGTTTTTTTCTATTGGAATTTTTTGATTTGGTGTTTTTTGATTGGCATTTTTTGTAAATTGGAGGTTTGGGACGGTTGAAGGGGTGAAGTGGAGACCGAATAAAAAAAAAAAAAAAAAAAAAAAAAAAAAAAAAAATCTGTTCTTATCAGTTTAATATCTGATACGTCCTCTATCTGGGGACCATATATTAAATTGATTTTTGGAACCGGGAGATGGAATGGGAGCTTGCTCTGTCCACTCCACGCATCAACTTGGTATTGCAGTACCTCCAGGACTGGTGCACTTCCCCACTTGGGGAAAACAATGCTGTGAAAAAGAAAGACTGAGCAATCCTTGAAAGAAGAGCACTTTGCAATATTTTTTTGTTTAAATGTGTTTTTTTTTTCCAGTGTTTCGGAAAAGGTGCTGTTGTGTCACGGGAGGAAAAAAAAGTCTGCCCTTTTTGCTTGCTTTTCACAGGAGCTGCAAAGCAAGGCAAAGGAGCCAGCCAGCCAGCCAGCCAGCAGCACAAGGAGGAGATGGGGGACACTGTCCTTGCCCTGCCTCACCCCTGAACGGCCCCGAACGGCCAAGCCTTATCTGAGGGGGACGCACTTGGGGGAGCATCTCCTGGGCAGCTGAGGGTGACTTTCGGCCGCTAGGTGACGGGGCCAGTGCCAGGCCGGGCTGCAGCTTGGCTGGGTGGAGCTCTGCAGCCTGTGTCTGGCCGTCTCGCACCAGGCGCTGTGGGACCCATGGAAATCTTGGGGCGGAGCCATGCAAAATATGCTTACCATACCGCCGGGCATGCTGGTCATGCAAATGCTATTCTTGGCCGAGGAATCTGGGGCTCTGCCGCAGAGCGTTGCTCCGAGTCAGCAGGGGAGCTGCCGAGCAGCAGTCTTTCAGGCAAAGCTTTTGTGGGCATCGCTTCTCGGCCTTTTGGCTAAGATCAAGTGTAGTATCTGTTCTTATCAGTTTAATATCTGATACGTCCTCTATCTGGGGACCATATATTAAATTGATTTTTGGAACCGGGAGATGGAATGGGAGCTTGCTCTGTCCACTCCACGCATCAACTTGGTATTGCAGTACCTCCAGGACTGGTGCACTTCCCCACTTGGGGAAAACAATGCTGTGAAAAAGAAAGACTGAGCAATTCTTGAAAGAAGAGCACTTTGCAATATTTTTTTGTTTAAATGTGTTTTTTTTTTCCAGTGTTTCGGAAAAGGTGCTGTTGTGTCACGGGAGGAAAAAAAAGTCTGCCCTTTTTGCTTGCTTTTCACAGGAGCTGCAAAGCAAGGCAAAGGAGCCAGCCAGCCAGCCAGCAGCACAAGGAGGAGATGGGGGACACTGTCCTTGCCCTGCCTCACCCCTGAAAGGCCCCGAACGGCCCCGAACGGCCAAGCCTTATCTGAGGGGGACGCACTTGGGGGAGCATCTCCTGGGCAGCTGAGGGTGACTTTCGGCCGCTAGGTGACGGGGCCAGTGCCAGGCCGGGCTGCAGCTTCTCTGGGTGGAGCTCTGCAGCCTGTGTCTGGCCGTCTCGCACCAGGCGCTGTGGGACCCATGGAAATCTTGGGGCGGAGCCATGCAAAATATGCTTACCATACCGCCGGGCATGCTGGTCATGCAAATGCTATTCTTGGCCGAGGAATCTGGGGCTCTGCCGCAGAGCGTTGCTCCGAGTCAGCAGGGGAGCTGCCGAGCAGCAGTCTTTCAGGCAAAGCTTTTGTGGGCATCGCTTCTCGGCCTTTTGGCTAAGATCAAGTGTAGTATCTGTTCTTATCAGTTTAATATCTGATACGTCCTCTATCTGGGGACCATATATTAAATTGATTTTTGGAACCGGGAGATGGAATGGGAGCTTGCTCTGTCCACTCCACGCATCAACTTGGTATTGCAGTACCTCCAGGACTGGTGCACTTCCCCACTTGGGGAAAACAATGCTGTGAAAAAGAAAGACTGAGCAATTCTTGAAAGAAGAGCACTTTGCAATATTTTTTTGTTTAAATGTGTTTTTTTTTTCCAGTGTTTCGGAAAAGGTGCTGTTGTGTCACGGGAGGAAAAAAAAGTCTGCCCTTTTTGCTTGCTTTTCACAGGAGCTGCAAAGCAAGGCAAAGGAGCCAGCCAGCCAGCCAGCAGCACAAGGAGGAGATGGGGGACACTGTCCTTGCCCTGCCTCACCCCTGAAAGGCCCCGAACGGCCCCGAACGGCCAAGCCTTATCTGAGGGGGACGCACTTGGGGGAGCATCTCCTGGGCAGCTGAGGGTGACTTTCGGCCGCTAGGTGACGGGGCCAGTGCCAGGCCGGGCTGCAGCTTGGCTGGGTGGAGCTCTGCAGCCTGTGTCTGGCCGTCTCGCACCAGGCGCTGTGGGACCCATGGAAATCTTGGGGCGGAGCCATGCAAAATATGCTTACCATACCGCCGGGCATGCTGGTCATGCAAATGCTATTCTTGGCCGAGGAATCTGGGGCTCTGCCGCAGAGCGTTGCTCCGAGTCAGCAGGGGAGCTGCCGAGCAGCAGTCTTTCAGGCAAAGCTTTTGTGGGCATCGCTTCTCGGCCTTTTGGCTAAGATCAAGTGTAGTATCTGTTCTTATCAGTTTAATATCTGATACGTCCTCTATCTGGGGACCATATATTAAATTGATTTTTGGAACCGGGAGATGGAATGGGAGCTTGCTCTGTCCACTCCACGCATCAACTTGGTATTGCAGTACCTCCAGGACTGGTGCACTTCCCCACTTGGGGAAAACAATGCTGTGAAAAAGAAAGACTGAGCAATCCTTGAAAGAAGAGCACTTTGCAATATTTTTTTGTTTAAATGTGTTTTTTTTTTCCAGTGTTTCGGAAAAGGTGCTGTTGTGTCACGGGAGGAAAAAAAAGTCTGCCCTTTTTGCTTGCTTTTCACAGGAGCTGCAAAGCAAGGCAAAGGAGCCAGCCAGCCAGCCAGCCAGCAGCACAAGGAGGAGATGGGGGACACTGTCCTTGCCCTGCCTCACCCCTGAACGGCCCCGAACGGCCAAGCCTTATCTGAGGGGGACGCACTTGGGGGAGCATCTCCTGGGCAGCTGAGGGTGACTTTCGGCCGCTAGGTGACGGGGCCAGTGCCAGGCCGGGCTGCAGCTTGGCTGGGTGGAGCTCTGCAGCCTGTGTCTGGCCGTCTCGCACCAGGCGCTGTGGGACCCATGGAAATCTTGGGGCGGAGCCATGCAAAATATGCTTACCATACCGCCGGGCATGCTGGTCATGCAAATGCTATTCTTGGCCGAGGAATCTGGGGCTCTGCCGCAGAGCGTTGCTCCGAGTCAGCAGGGGAGCTGCCGAGCAGCAGTCTTTCAGGCAAAGCTTTTGTGGGCATCGCTTCTCGGCCTTTTGGCTAAGATCAAGTGTAGTATCTGTTCTTATCAGTTTAATATCTGATACGTCCTCTATCTGGGGACCATATATTAAATTGATTTTTGGAACCGGGAGATGGAATGGGAGCTTGCTCTGTCCACTCCACGCATCAACTTGGTATTGCAGTACCTCCAGGACTGGTGCACTTCCCCACTTGGGGAAAACAATGCTGTGAAAAAGAAAGACTGAGCAATTCTTGAAAGAAGAGCACTTTGCAATATTTTTTTGTTTAAATGTGTTTTTTTTTTCCAGTGTTTCGGAAAAGGTGCTGTTGTGTCACGGGAGGAAAAAAAAGTCTGCCCTTTTTGCTTGCTTTTCACAGGAGCTGCAAAGCAAGGCAAAGGAGCCAGCCAGCCAGCCAGCAGCACAAGGAGGAGATGGGGGACACTGTCCTTCCCCTGCCTCACCGCTGAAAGTCCCCGAACGGCCCCGAACGGCCAAGCCTTATCTGAGGGGGACGCACTTGGGGGAGCATCTCCTGGGCAGCTGAGGGTGACTTTCGGCCGCTAGGTGACGGGGCCAGTGCCAGGCCGGGCTGCAGCTTGGCTGGGTGGAGCTCTGCAGCCTGTGTCTGGCCGTCTCGCACCAGGCGCTGTGGGACCCATGGAAATCTTGGGGCGGAGCCATGCAAAATATGCTTACCATACCGCCGGGCATGCTGGTCATGCAAATGCTATTCTTGGCCGAGGAATCTGGGGCTCTGCCGCAGAGCGTTGCTCCGAGTCAGCAGGGGAGCTGCCGAGCAGCAGTCTTTCAGGCAAAGCTTTTGTGGGCATCGCTTCTCGGCCTTTTGGCTAAGATCAAGTATAGTATCTGTTCTTATCAGTTTAATATCTGATACGTCCTCTATCTGGGGACCATATATTAAATTGATTTTTGGAACCGGGAGATGGAATGGGAGCTTGCTCTGTCCACTCCACGCATCAACTTGGTATTGCAGTACCTCCAGGACTGGTGCACTTCCCCACTTGGGGAAAACAATGCTGTGAAAAAGAAAGACTGAGCAATTCTTGAAAGAAGAGCACTTTGCAATATTTTTTTGTTTAAATGTGTTTTTTTTTTCCAGTGTTTCGGAAAAGGTGCTGTTGTGTCACGGGAGGAAAAAAAAGTCTGCCCTTTTTGCTTGCTTTTCACAGGAGCTGCAAAGCAAGGCAAAGGAGCCAGCCAGCCAGCCAGCAGCACAAGGAGGAGATGGGGGACACTGTCCTTGCCCTGCCTCACCCCTGAAAGTCCCCGAACGGCCCCGAACGGCCAAGCCTTATCTGAGGGGGACGCACTTGGGGGAGCATCTCCTGGGCAGCTGAGGGTGACTTTCGGCCGCTGGGTGACGGGGCCAGTGCCAGGCCGGGCTGCAGCTTGGCTGGGTGGAGCTCTGCAGCCTGTGTCTGGCCGTCTCGCACCAGGCGCTGTGGGACCCATGGAAATCTTGGGGCGGAGCCATGCAAAATATGCTTACCATACCACCGGGCATGCTGGTCATGCAAATGCTATTCTTGGCCGAGGAATCTGGGGCTCTGCCGCAGAGCGTTGCTCCGAGTCAGCAGGGGAGCTGCCGAGCAGCAGTCTTTCAGGCAAAGCTTTTGTGGGCATCGCTTCTCGGCCTTTTGGCTAAGATCAAGTGTAGTATCTGTTCTTATCAGTTTAATATCTGATACGTCCTCTATCTGGGGACCATATATTAAATTGATTTTTGGAACCGGGAGATGGAATGGGAGCTTGCTCTGTCCACTCCACGCATCAACTTGGTATTGCAGTACCTCCAGGACTGGTGCACTTCCCCACTTGGGGAAAACAATGCTGTGAAAAAGAAAGACTGAGCAATCCTTGAAAGAAGAGCACTTTGCAATATTTTTTTGTTTAAATGTGTTTTTTTTTTCCAGTGTTTCGGAAAAGGTGCTGTTGTGTCACGGGAGGAAAAAAAAGTCTGCCCTTTTTGCTTGCTTTTCACAGGAGCTGCAAAGCAAGGCAAAGGAGCCAGCCAGCCAGCCAGCAGCACAAGGAGGAGATGGGGGACACTGTCCTTGCCCTGCCTCACCCCTGAACGGCCCCGAACGGCCAAGCCTTATCTGAGGGGGACGCACTTGGGGGAGCATCTCCTGGGCAGCTGAGGGTGACTTTCGGCCGCTAGGTGACGGGGCCAGTGCCAGGCCGGGCTGCAGCTTGGCTGGGTGGAGCTCTGCAGCCTGTGTCTGGCCGTCTCGCACCAGGCGCTGTGGGACCCATGGAAATCTTGGGGCGGAGCCATGCAAAATATGCTTACCATACCGCCGGGCATGCTGGTCATGCAAATGCTATTCTTGGCCGAGGAATCTGGGGCTCTGCCGCAGAGCGTTGCTCCGAGTCAGCAGGGGAGCTGCCGAGCAGCAGTCTTTCAGGCAAAGCTTTTGTGGGCATCGCTTCTCGGCCTTTTGGCTAAGATCAAGTGTAGTATCTGTTCTTATCAGTTTAATATCTGATACGTCCTCTATCTGGGGACCATATATTAAATTGATTTTTGGAACCGGGAGATGGAATGGGAGCTTGCTCTGTCCACTCCACGCATCAACTTGGTATTGCAGTACCTCCAGGACTGGTGCACTTCCCCACTTGGGGAAAACAATGCTGTGAAAAAGAAAGACTGAGCAATTCTTGAAAGAAGAGCACTTTGCAATATTTTTTTGTTTAAATGTGTTTTTTTTTTCCAGTGTTTCGGAAAAGGTGCTGTTGTGTCACGGGAGGAAAAAAAAGTCTGCCCTTTTTGCTTGCTTTTCACAGGAGCTGCAAAGCAAGGCAAAGGAGCCAGCCAGCCAGCCAGCAGCACAAGGAGGAGATGGGGGACACTGTCCTTGCCCTGCCTCACCCCTGAAAGGCCCCGAACGGCCCCGAACGGCCAAGCCTTATCTGAGGGGGACGCACTTGGGGGAGCATCTCCTGGGCAGCTGAGGGTGACTTTCGGCCGCTAGGTGACGGGGCCAGTGCCAGGCCGGGCTGCAGCTTGGCTGGGTGGAGCTCTGCAGCCTGTGTCTGGCCGTCTCGCACCAGGCGCTGTGGGACCCATGGAAATCTTGGGGCGGAGCCATGCAAAATATGCTTACCATACCGCCGGGCATGCTGGTCATGCAAATGCTATTCTTGGCCGAGGAATCTGGGGCTCTGCCGCAGAGCGTTGCTCCGAGTCAGCAGGGGAGCTGCCGAGCAGCAGTCTTTCAGGCAAAGCTTTTGTGGGCATCGCTTCTCGGCCTTTTGGCTAAGATCAAGTGTAGTATCTGTTCTTATCAGTTTAATATCTGATACGTCCTCTATCTGGGGACCATATATTAAATTGATTTTTGGAACCGGGAGATGGAATGGGAGCTTGCTCTGTCCACTCCACGCATCAACTTGGTATTGCAGTACCTCCAGGACTGGTGCACTTCCCCACTTGGGGAAAACAATGCTGTGAAAAAGAAAGACTGAGCAATTCTTGAAAGAAGAGCACTTTGCAATATTTTTTTGTTTAAATGTGTTTTTTTTTTCCAGTGTTTCGGAAAAGGTGCTGTTGTGTCACGGGAGGAAAAAAAAGTCTGCCCTTTTTGCTTGCTTTTCACAGGAGCTGCAAAGCAAGGCAAAGGAGCCAGCCAGCCAGCCAGCAGCACAAGGAGGAGATGGGGGACACTGTCCTTGCCCTGCCTCACCCCTGAAAGTCCCCGAACGGCCCCGAACGGCCAAGCCTTATCTGAGGGGGACGCACTTGGGGGAGCATCTCCTGGGCAGCTGAGGGTGACTTTCGGCCGCTAGGTGACGGGGCCAGTGCCAGGCCGGGCTGCAGCTTGGCTGGGTGGAGCTCTGCAGCCTGTGTCTGGCCGTCTCGCACCAGGCGCTGTGGGACCCATGGAAATCTTGGGGCGGAGCCATGCAAAATATGCTTACCATACCGCCGGGCATGCTGGTCATGCAAATGCTATTCTTGGCCGAGGAATCTGGGGCTCTGCCGCAGAGCGTTGCTCCGAGTCAGCAGGGGAGCTGCCGAGCAGCAGTCTTTCAGGCAAAGCTTTTGTGGGCATCGCTTCTCGGCCTTTTGGCTAAGATCAAGTGTAGTATCTGTTCTTATCAGTTTAATATCTGATACGTCCTCTATCTGGGGACCATATATTAAATTGATTTTTGGAACCGGGAGATGGAATGGGAGCTTGCTCTGTCCACTCCACGCATCAACTTGGTATTGCAGTACCTCCAGGACTGGTGCACTTCCCCACTTGGGGAAAACAATGCTGTGAAAAAGAAAGACTGAGCAATCCTTGAAAGAAGAGCACTTTGCAATATTTTTTTGTTTAAATGTGTTTTTTTTTTCCAGTGTTTCGGAAAAGGTGCTGTTGTGTCACGGGAGGAAAAAAAAGTCTGCCCTTTTTGCTTGCTTTTCACAGGAGCTGCAAAGCAAGGCAAAGGAGCCAGCCAGCCAGCCAGCCAGCAGCACAAGGAGGAGATGGGGGACACTGTCCTTGCCCTGCCTCACCCCTGAACGGCCCCGAACGGCCAAGCCTTATCTGAGGGGGACGCACTTGGGGGAGCATCTCCTGGGCAGCTGAGGGTGACTTTCGGCCGCTAGGTGACGGGGCCAGTGCCAGGCCGGGCTGCAGCTTGGCTGGGTGGAGCTCTGCAGCCTGTGTCTGGCCGTCTCGCACCAGGCGCTGTGGGACCCATGGAAATCTTGGGGCGGAGCCATGCAAAATATGCTTACCATACCGCCGGGCATGCTGGTCATGCAAATGCTATTCTTGGCCGAGGAATCTGGGGCTCTGCCGCAGAGCGTTGCTCCGAGTCAGCAGGGGAGCTGCCGAGCAGCAGTCTTTCAGGCAAAGCTTTTGTGGGCATCGCTTCTCGGCCTTTTGGCTAAGATCAAGTGTAGTATCTGTTCTTATCAGTTTAATATCTGATACGTCCTCTATCTGGGGACCATATATTAAATTGATTTTTGGAACCGGGAGATGGAATGGGAGCTTGCTCTGTCCACTCCACGCATCAACTTGGTATTGCAGTACCTCCAGGACTGGTGCACTTCCCCACTTGGGGAAAACAATGCTGTGAAAAAGAAAGACTGAGCAATTCTTGAAAGAAGAGCACTTTGCAATATTTTTTTGTTTAAATGTGTTTTTTTTTTCCAGTGTTTCGGAAAAGGTGCTGTTGTGTCACGGGAGGAAAAAAAAGTCTGCCCTTTTTGCTTGCTTTTCACAGGAGCTGCAAAGCAAGGCAAAGGAGCCAGCCAGCCAGCCAGCAGCACAAGGAGGAGATGGGGGACACTGTCCTTCCCCTGCCTCACCGCTGAAAGTCCCCGAACGGCCCCGAACGGCCAAGCCTTATCTGAGGGGGACGCACTTGGGGGAGCATCTCCTGGGCAGCTGAGGGTGACTTTCGGCCGCTAGGTGACGGGGCCAGTGCCAGGCCGGGCTGCAGCTTGGCTGGGTGGAGCTCTGCAGCCTGTGTCTGGCCGTCTCGCACCAGGCGCTGTGGGACCCATGGAAATCTTGGGGCGGAGCCATGCAAAATATGCTTACCATACCGCCGGGCATGCTGGTCATGCAAATGCTATTCTTGGCCGAGGAATCTGGGGCTCTGCCGCAGAGCGTTGCTCCGAGTCAGCAGGGGAGCTGCCGAGCAGCAGTCTTTCAGGCAAAGCTTTTGTGGGCATCGCTTCTCGGCCTTTTGGCTAAGATCAAGTATAGTATCTGTTCTTATCAGTTTAATATCTGATACGTCCTCTATCTGGGGACCATATATTAAATTGATTTTTGGAACCGGGAGATGGAATGGGAGCTTGCTCTGTCCACTCCACGCATCAACTTGGTATTGCAGTACCTCCAGGACTGGTGCACTTCCCCACTTGGGGAAAACAATGCTGTGAAAAAGAAAGACTGAGCAATTCTTGAAAGAAGAGCACTTTGCAATATTTTTTTGTTTAAATGTGTTTTTTTTTTCCAGTGTTTCGGAAAAGGTGCTGTTGTGTCACGGGAGGAAAAAAAAGTCTGCCCTTTTTGCTTGCTTTTCACAGGAGCTGCAAAGCAAGGCAAAGGAGCCAGCCAGCCAGCCAGCAGCACAAGGAGGAGATGGGGGACACTGTCCTTGCCCTGCCTCACCCCTGAAAGTCCCCGAACGGCCCCGAACGGCCAAGCCTTATCTGAGGGGGACGCACTTGGGGGAGCATCTCCTGGGCAGCTGAGGGTGACTTTCGGCCGCTGGGTGACGGGGCCAGTGCCAGGCCGGGCTGCAGCTTGGCTGGGTGGAGCTCTGCAGCCTGTGTCTGGCCGTCTCGCACCAGGCGCTGTGGGACCCATGGAAATCTTGGGGCGGAGCCATGCAAAATATGCTTACCATACCACCGGGCATGCTGGTCATGCAAATGCTATTCTTGGCCGAGGAATCTGGGGCTCTGCCGCAGAGCGTTGCTCCGAGTCAGCAGGGGAGCTGCCGAGCAGCAGTCTTTCAGGCAAAGCTTTTGTGGGCATCGCTTCTCGGCCTTTTGGCTAAGATCAAGTGTAGTATCTGTTCTTATCAGTTTAATATCTGATACGTCCTCTATCTGGGGACCATATATTAAATTGATTTTTGGAACCGGGAGATGGAATGGGAGCTTGCTCTGTCCACTCCACGCATCAACTTGGTATTGCAGTACCTCCAGGACTGGTGCACTTCCCCACTTGGGGAAAACAATGCTGTGAAAAAGAAAGACTGAGCAATCCTTGAAAGAAGAGCACTTTGCAATATTTTTTTGTTTAAATGTGTTTTTTTTTTCCAGTGTTTCGGAAAAGGTGCTGTTGTGTCACGGGAGGAAAAAAAAGTCTGCCCTTTTTGCTTGCTTTTCACAGGAGCTGCAAAGCAAGGCAAAGGAGCCAGCCAGCCAGCCAGCAGCACAAGGAGGAGATGGGGGACACTGTCCTTGCCCTGCCTCACCCCTGAACGGCCCCGAACGGCCAAGCCTTATCTGAGGGGGACGCACTTGGGGGAGCATCTCCTGGGCAGCTGAGGGTGACTTTCGGCCGCTAGGTGACGGGGCCAGTGCCAGGCCGGGCTGCAGCTTGGCTGGGTGGAGCTCTGCAGCCTGTGTCTGGCCGTCTCGCACCAGGCGCTGTGGGACCCATGGAAATCTTGGGGCGGAGCCATGCAAAATATGCTTACCATACCGCCGGGCATGCTGGTCATGCAAATGCTATTCTTGGCCGAGGAATCTGGGGCTCTGCCGCAGAGCGTTGCTCCGAGTCAGCAGGGGAGCTGCCGAGCAGCAGTCTTTCAGGCAAAGCTTTTGTGGGCATCGCTTCTCGGCCTTTTGGCTAAGATCAAGTGTAGTATCTGTTCTTATCAGTTTAATATCTGATACGTCCTCTATCTGGGGACCATATATTAAATTGATTTTTGGAACCGGGAGATGGAATGGGAGCTTGCTCTGTCCACTCCACGCATCAACTTGGTATTGCAGTACCTCCAGGACTGGTGCACTTCCCCACTTGGGGAAAACAATGCTGTGAAAAAGAAAGACTGAGCAATTCTTGAAAGAAGAGCACTTTGCAATATTTTTTTGTTTAAATGTGTTTTTTTTTTCCAGTGTTTCGGAAAAGGTGCTGTTGTGTCACGGGAGGAAAAAAAAGTCTGCCCTTTTTGCTTGCTTTTCACAGGAGCTGCAAAGCAAGGCAAAGGAGCCAGCCAGCCAGCCAGCAGCACAAGGAGGAGATGGGGGACACTGTCCTTGCCCTGCCTCACCCCTGAAAGGCCCCGAACGGCCCCGAACGGCCAAGCCTTATCTGAGGGGGACGCACTTGGGGGAGCATCTCCTGGGCAGCTGAGGGTGACTTTCGGCCGCTAGGTGACGGGGCCAGTGCCAGGCCGGGCTGCAGCTTGGCTGGGTGGAGCTCTGCAGCCTGTGTCTGGCCGTCTCGCACCAGGCGCTGTGGGACCCATGGAAATCTTGGGGCGGAGCCATGCAAAATATGCTTACCATACCGCCGGGCATGCTGGTCATGCAAATGCTATTCTTGGCCGAGGAATCTGGGGCTCTGCCGCAGAGCGTTGCTCCGAGTCAGCAGGGGAGCTGCCGAGCAGCAGTCTTTCAGGCAAAGCTTTTGTGGGCATCGCTTCTCGGCCTTTTGGCTAAGATCAAGTGTAGTATCTGTTCTTATCAGTTTAATATCTGATACGTCCTCTATCTGGGGACCATATATTAAATTGATTTTTGGAACCGGGAGATGGAATGGGAGCTTGCTCTGTCCACTCCACGCATCAACTTGGTATTGCAGTACCTCCAGGACTGGTGCACTTCCCCACTTGGGGAAAACAATGCTGTGAAAAAGAAAGACTGAGCAATTCTTGAAAGAAGAGCACTTTGCAATATTTTTTTGTTTAAATGTGTTTTTTTTTTCCAGTGTTTCGGAAAAGGTGCTGTTGTGTCACGGGAGGAAAAAAAAGTCTGCCCTTTTTGCTTGCTTTTCACAGGAGCTGCAAAGCAAGGCAAAGGAGCCAGCCAGCCAGCCAGCAGCACAAGGAGGAGATGGGGGACACTGTCCTTGCCCTGCCTCACCCCTGAAAGTCCCCGAACGGCCCCGAACGGCCAAGCCTTATCTGAGGGGGACGCACTTGGGGGAGCATCTCCTGGGCAGCTGAGGGTGACTTTCGGCCGCTAGGTGACGGGGCCAGTGCCAGGCCGGGCTGCAGCTTGGCTGGGTGGAGCTCTGCAGCCTGTGTCTGGCCGTCTCGCACCAGGCGCTGTGGGACCCATGGAAATCTTGGGGCGGAGCCATGCAAAATATGCTTACCATACCGCCGGGCATGCTGGTCATGCAAATGCTATTCTTGGCCGAGGAATCTGGGGCTCTGCCGCAGAGCGTTGCTCCGAGTCAGCAGGGGAGCTGCCGAGCAGCAGTCTTTCAGGCAAAGCTTTTGTGGGCATCGCTTCTCGGCCTTTTGGCTATGATCAAGTGTCGGGATTCACCTTAGCTGGCTTGCCCAGTCCAAGGTAGACTCCTTTTACAGCTGGTCTCCCTGACCTTCGGGTCAGGGAGTGGGCTACTGATCATGCCTTGAAGGGCCGGAGAATCTTTCGGGCTGGACGTGTTTTGAGTGGAAGATTTGAAGGGGTACGTATCAGGAGTCCCCCCCAGCATGGCTGAAGCATCGCGTGTTCTACCGCCGGCGACGCAGCTGAGATATTCGATTCGGATTGCTGTCCAAAAGGATTTCCAAGAAGTAAAGGATTTCGACTATGTTGTTAATAAGGTACTTTTTGAGGCTTTACAAATAGACAGAGACAAAATTTATTGTATGCAAGAGCATAGGAACGCTTGCATGTATGATATTACTTTTGTAGACGAAGTCTCTTCCTTGAGTGCGTATGAAGTGTACAAAATGGAAAAGAAGAACAATAATATTTTGGAAGGTGTTTTGGTGGAGCTTTGTTTCGTCCGACAAACTGTTCCATTAATTGTGCATATGTACAATCCATTCGTGTCAGTAGAGAAAATTACTAATTGGTTATTGCATTATTGTGAAGAAGTGAAAGGAGGTCAAATGCAAAGGAACAAATTTGGATATTTTAACGGTGATCGGAGATTTGTTGTAGTGTTAAAAAAACATCCAGAAGGCATTGGAGGTTTATGTCACCCCCCGGGGGTGTTTAAGATTTTGGAACAGAATGGGTATCTGTATTACCCCAACCAGCCGGTGTTCTGTAGGTTTTGTCGACAGTTTGGACACACAAAACGAGATTGCCCGAAAGATAAATGTTGGAATTGTGGTAAATCGAACCATAAATTGATGGAATGTGATCAGACACTACTGTGTACTGTTTGTAATACGGAGGGACATGTTGCAGTGACATGCCCGACGACTAGGCGTACATATGCACAAGCTACTAGTGAAGGTGGTTTTTTCAGAGGGGATCGTGCAGTTGTGATGAATCCGATTAACACATTGGAAGATTTAAGGAAGGAAGAGAAGTTGGTTGAAAATGTGGATATAGTACGAGTGGAAGATGTGGAAAACATTGTAGCAGTAGATGAAGAAGAACTTGAAAAGGGAATAGATGAAGATGAAATTGTTCAAGCAGCCAGTGGAAGTGAAGTGGCAGATGAAAAGGGGGCTGAGAAGAAAAGTGGAATGAAAGTTGCTCAAGTAGTCGGTGGAAAGTATGAGGAACAGTTTTCTTGGATGTATGGAGAAATATTACCGAATAGTGAAATTAGGGAAAAATTGGAAAGATTTCCAGAGTTTTTTTATTATGGAAAAGCTTTGTCTTCTGAGCGGGAGGAATTGATTTTGAACGGTTATATAAAACATCGGATTGACAAGAAAGAAAAAGACTGTGATTTCCAACAGCATCGACATGATTTCAGATTATATCGGGATTATCAACGGAAGTGTTTTCAGTTGATGGATGCCAGGGAGTTGGAGAGTAAAATAAATGCTTTAAATCCTGTGATAGGGGTTAGTTCGGCTGGACAGGATTTAGTGGTGCTCCCGTCTTTGACACCACACGTCAAGAATCTTTTGGAAAGGGAAAGAGTGGTTGTTCAACAAGTTGATTTGCAAGTACGTACTGCCGTTCAGGGAGTGAAAACGTCGAATAAGTATGGGGTTTTACAATCTGGGTCGGATAGTGAAAAGGATGAGGAGGTGGAGAATCAGTTGTTACAGAAGGGGATTGAGCGAAAGTCAAGAAGGCGGAAATCTGATCGGAGTCGGTCAGCCATTAGAGATGGGAAAGCATCTTTTAAATAAGTTCTGAAATGGGGAAAGAAGATAAGAGAAGAAAAGAGAAAATTCTGTTGAGCAAAATTTGTATTTTTATGTGGCAGCAGAAAAATTGGAGACTTTTAATATCCTAGATTTTGGTTTTTTGAACCTCTGAAATAGAGGAGAAGAGAATAAATTATAAATGTAGTTATACGTTTTTTTTTTGATTGGCCTTTTTTGATTTGACATTTTTTGATTTGGTCTATTTTTCTTTTTTCCTGATTTTCAAAAAATTGGAGGTTTGGGACGGTTAAAGGGGTGATGAGGAGACCGAAAAAAAAAAAAAAAAAAAAAAAAAAAAAAAAAATCTGTTCTTATCAGTTTAATATCTGATACGTCCTCTATCTGGGGACCATATATTAAATTGATTTTTGGAACCGGGAGATGGAATGGGAGCTTGCTCTGTCCACTCCACGCATCAACTTGGTATTGCAGTACCTCCAGGACTGGTGCACTTCCCCACTTGGGGAAAACAATGCTGTGAAAAAGAAAGACTGAGCAATTCTTGAAAGAAGAGCACTTTGCAATATTTTTTTGTTTAAATGTGTTTTTTTTTTCCAGTGTTTCGGAAAAGGTGCTGTTGTGTCACGGGAGGAAAAAAAAGTCTGCCCTTTTTGCTTGCTTTTCACAGGAGCTGCAAAGCAAGGCAAAGGAGCCAGCCAGCCAGCCAGCAGCACAAGGAGGAGATGGGGGACACTGTCCTTGCCCTGCCTCACCCCTGAAAGGCCCCGAACGGCCCCGAACGGCCAAGCCTTATCTGAGGGGGACGCACTTGGGGGAGCATCTCCTGGGCAGCTGAGGGTGACTTTCGGCCGCTAGGTGACGGGGCCAGTGCCAGGCCGGGCTGCAGCTTGGCTGGGTGGAGCTCTGCAGCCTGTGTCTGGCCGTCTCGCACCAGGCGCTGTGGGACCCATGGAAATCTTGGGGCGGAGCCATGCAAAATATGCTTACCATACCGCCGGGCATGCTGGTCATGCAAATGCTATTCTTGGCCGAGGAATCTGGGGCTCTGCCGCAGAGCGTTGCTCCGAGTCAGCAGGGGAGCTGCCGAGCAGCAGTCTTTCAGGCAAAGCTTTTGTGGGCATCGCTTCTCGGCCTTTTGGCTATGATCAAGTGTCGGGATTCACCTTAGCTGTCTGGCTTGCCCAGTCCAAGGTAGACTCCTTTTACAGCTGGCCTCCCTGACCTTCGGGTCAGGGAGTGGGCTACTGATCATGCCTTGAAGGGCCGGAGAATCTTTCGGGCTGGACGAGTTTCGAGTGGAAGATTTGAGGGGGAACGCGTCGGAGGACTCCCCCAGCATGGCTGAAACATCCCGTGTTCTACCGCCGGCAACGCAGTTGAGATATTCAGTTCGGATTGCTGTCCAGAAGGATTTCCAAGAAGTGAAGGATTTCGACTATGTTGTTAATAAGGTACTTTTTGAGGCTTTACAAGCAGACAAAGACAAAATTTATTGTATGCAAGAGCACAGGAACGCTTGCACGTATGATATTACTTTTGTAGACGAAGTCTCTTCCTTGAGTGCGTATGAAGAGTATAAAATGGAAAAGAAGAATAATAGTATTTTGGAAGGAGTTCTGGTGGAGCTTTGTTTCGTCCGACAAACTGTTCCATTAATTGTGCATATGTACAATCCATTTGTGTCAGTAGAGAAAATTACTAATTGGTTATTGCATTATTGTGAAGAAGTGAAAGGAGGTCAAATGCAAAAGAACAAATTTGGATATTTTAACGGAGATCGGAGATTTGTTGTAGTGTTAAAAAAACATCCAGAAGGCATTGGAGGTTTATGTCACCCCCCGGGGGTGTTTAAGATTTTGGAACAGAATGGGTATTTGTATTACCCCAACCAGCCGATGTTCTGTAGGTTTTGTCGACAGTTTGGACACATGAAACGAGATTGCCCGAAAGATAAATGTTGGAATTGTGGTAAATCGGACCATAAATTGGTGGAATGTGATCAGACACTATTGTGTACTGTTTGTAATATGGAGGGTCATGTTGCAGTGACATGCCCGACGACCAGACGTACATATGCACAAGCTACTAGTGAAGGGGGTTTTTTCAGAGGGGATCGTGCACTTGTGAAGAATCTAATTAATACATTGGAAGATTTAAGGAAGGAAGAAAAGTTGGTTGAAAATGTGGATACAGTACGAGTGGAAGATGTGGAAAATGCTATAGTAGTAGATGAAGTAGAACTTGAAAAGGGAATGGATGAAGAAGAAATTGTTCAAACAGTCAGTGGAAGTGTAGTGGATGAAAAGGAGGCCGAGAAGAAAAGTGGAATAAAAGTTGCTCAAGTAGTCGGTGGAAAGTGTGAGGAACAGTTTTCTTGGATGTATGGAGAAATAGTACCGAATAGTGAAATTAGGGAAAAATTGGAAAGGTTTCCAGAGTTTTTTTATGATGGAAAAGCTTTGTCTTCTGAGCGGGAGGAATTGATTTTGAACGGTTATATAGAATATCGGATTGATAGGAAAGAAAAAGACTGTGATTTCCAACAGCATCGACGTGATTTCAGACTATATCGGGAGTATCATCGGAAGGTTTTTCAGTTGAAGGATGCCAGGGAGTTGGAGAGTAAATTAAATGCTTTACATTCTGTGAAAGGGGTTAGTTCGACTGGACAGGATTTAGTGGTGCTCCCGTCTTTGACACCACACGTCAAGAATCTTTTGGAAAGGGAAAGAGTGGTTGTTCAACAAGGTGATTTGCAAGTACGTACTGCCGTTCAGGGAGTGAAAACGTCGAATAAGTATGGGGTTTTACAATCTGGGTCGGATAGTGAAAAGGATGAGGAGGTGGAGAATCAGTTATTACAGAAGGGGATTGAGCGAAAGTCAAGAAGGCGGAAATCTGATCGGAGTCGGTCAGCCATTAGAGATGGGAAAGCATCTTTTAAATAAGTTCTGGAATGGGGAAAGAAGATAAGAGAAGAAAAGTGAAAATTCTGTTAAGCAAAATTTGTATTTTTATATGGCAGCAGAAAAATTAGAGACTTTTAACATCCTAGATTTTGGTTTTTTGAACCTCTGAAATAGAGGAGAAGAGAATAAATTAGAAATGTAGTTATACGTTTCTTTTTTTTGATTGGCCTTTTTTTGATTTGACATTTTTTGATTTGGTCTTTTTTTCTTTTTTCCTGATTTTCAAAAAATTGGAGGTTTGGGACGGTTAAAGGGGTGATGAGGAGACCGAAAAAAAAAAAGAAAAAAAAAAAAAAAAAAAAAAAAAAAAAATCTGTTCTTATCAGTTTAATATCTGATACGTCCTCTATCTGGGGACCATATATTAAATTGATTTTTGGAACCGGGAGATGGAATGGGAGCTTGCTCTGTCCACTCCACGCATCAACTTGGTATTGCAGTACCTCCAGGACTGGTGCACTTCCCCACTTGGGGAAAACAATGCTGTGAAAAAGAAAGACTGAGCAATTCTTGAAAGAAGAGCACTTTGCAATATTTTTTTGTTTAAATGTGTTTTTTTTTTCCAGTGTTTCGGAAAAGGTGCTGTTGTGTCACGGGAGGAAAAGAAAGTCTGCCCTTTTTGCTTGCTTTTCACAGGAGCTGCAAAGCAAGGCAAAGGAGCCAGCCAGCCAGCCAGCAGCACAAGGAGGAGATGGGGGACACTGTCCTTGCCCTGCCTCACCCCTGAAAGTCCCCGAACGGCCCCGAACGGCCAAGCCTTATCTGAGGGGGACGCACTTGGGGGAGCATCTCCTGGGCAGCTGAGGGTGACTTTCGGCCGCTAGGTGACGGGGCCAGTGCCAGGCCGGGCTGCAGCTTGGCTGGGTGGAGCTCTGCAGCCTGTGTCTGGCCGTCTCGCACCAGGCGCTGTGGGACCCATGGAAATCTTGGGGCGGAGCCATGCAAAATATGCTTACCATACCGCCGGGCATGCTGGTCATGCAAATGCTATTCTTGGCCGAGGAATCTGGGGCTCTGCCGCAGAGCGTTGCTCCGAGTCAGCAGGGGAGCTGCCGAGCAGCAGTCTTTCAGGCAAAGCTTTTGTGGGCATCGCTTCTCGGCCTTTTGGCTAAGATCAAGTGTAGTATCTGTTCTTATCAGTTTAATATCTGATACGTCCTCTATCTGGGGACCATATATTAAATTGATTTTTGGAACCGGGAGATGGAATGGGAGCTTGCTCTGTCCACTCCACGCATCAACTTGGTATTGCAGTACCTCCAGGACTGGTGCACTTCCCCACTTGGGGAAAACAATGCTGTGAAAAAGAAAGACTGAGCAATCCTTGAAAGAAGAGCACTTTGCAATATTTTTTTGTTTAAATGTGTTTTTTTTTTCCAGTGTTTCGGAAAAGGTGCTGTTGTGTCACGGGAGGAAAAAAAAGTCTGCCCTTTTTGCTTGCTTTTCACAGGAGCTGCAAAGCAAGGCTAAGGAGCCAGCCAGCCAGCCAGCCAGCAGCACAAGGAGGAGATGGGGGACACTGTCCTTGCCCTGCCTCACCCCTGAACGGCCCCGAACGGCCAAGCCTTATCTGAGGGGGACGCACTTGGGGGAGCATCTCCTGGGCAGCTGAGGGTGACTTTCGGCCGCTAGGTGACGGGGCCAGTGCCAGGCCGGGCTGCAGCTTGGCTGGGTGGAGCTCTGCAGCCTGTGTCTGGCCGTCTCGCACCAGGCGCTGTGGGACCCATGGAAATCTTGGGGCGGAGCCATGCAAAATATGCTTACCATACCGCCGGGCATGCTGGTCATGCAAATGCTATTCTTGGCCGAGGAATCTGGGGCTCTGCCGCAGAGCGTTGCTCCGAGTCAGCAGGGGAGCTGCCGAGCAGCAGTCTTTCAGGCAAAGCTTTTGTGGGCATCGCTTCTCGGCCTTTTGGCTAAGATCAAGTGTAGTATCTGTTCTTATCAGTTTAATATCTGATACGTCCTCTATCTGGGGACCATATATTAAATTGATTTTTGGAACCGGGAGATGGAATGGGAGCTTGCTCTGTCCACTCCACGCATCAACTTGGTATTGCAGTACCTCCAGGACTGGTGCACTTCCCCACTTGGGGAAAACAATGCTGTGAAAAAGAAAGACTGAGCAATTCTTGAAAGAAGAGCACTTTGCAATATTTTTTTGTTTAAATGTGTTTTTTTTTTCCAGTGTTTCGGAAAAGGTGCTGTTGTGTCACGGGAGGAAAAAAAAGTCTGCCCTTTTTGCTTGCTTTTCACAGGAGCTGCAAAGCAAGGCAAAGGAGCCAGCCAGCCAGCCAGCAGCACAAGGAGGAGATGGGGGACACTGTCCTTCCCCTGCCTCACCCCTGAAAGTCCCCGAACGGCCCCGAACGGCCAAGCCTTATCTGAGGGGGACGCACTTGGGGGAGCATCTCCTGGGCAGCTGAGGGTGACTTTCGGCCGCTAGGTGACGGGGCCAGTGCCAGGCCGGGCTGCAGCTTGGCTGGGTGGAGCTCTGCAGCCTGTGTCTGGCCGTCTCGCACCAGGCGCTGTGGGACCCATGGAAATCTTGGGGCGGAGCCATGCAAAATATGCTTACCATACCGCCGGGCATGCTGGTCATGCAAATGCTATTCTTGGCCGAGGAATCTGGGGCTCTGCCGCAGAGCGTTGCTCCGAGTCAGCAGGGGAGCTGCCGAGCAGCAGTCTTTCAGGCAAAGCTTTTGTGGGCATCGCTTCTCGGCCTTTTGGCTAAGATCAAGTATAGTATCTGTTCTTATCAGTTTAATATCTGATACGTCCTCTATCTGGGGACCATATATTAAATTGATTTTTGGAACCGGGAGATGGAATGGGAGCTTGCTCTGTCCACTCCACGCATCAACTTGGTATTGCAGTACCTCCAGGACTGGTGCACTTCCCCACTTGGGGAAAACAATGCTGTGAAAAAGAAAGACTGAGCAATTCTTGAAAGAAGAGCACTTTGCAATATTTTTTTGTTTAAATGTGTTTTTTTTTTCCAGTGTTTCGGAAAAGGTGCTGTTGTGTCACGGGAGGAAAAAAAAGTCTGCCTTTTTTGCTTGCTTTTCACAGGAGCTGCAAAGCAAGGCAAAGGAGCCAGCCAGCCAGCCAGCAGCACAAGGAGGAGATGGGGGACACTGTCCTTGCCCTGCCTCACCCCTGAAAGTCCCCGAACGGCCCCGAACGGCCAAGCCTTATCTGAGGGGGACGCACTTGGGGGAGCATCTCCTGGGCAGCTGAGGGTGACTTTCGGCCGCTAGGTGACGGGGCCAGTGCCAGGCCGGGCTGCAGCTTGGCTGGGTGGAGCTCTGCAGCCTGTGTCTGGCCGTCTCGCACCAGGCGCTGTGGGACCCATGGAAATCTTGGGGCGGAGCCATGCAAAATATGCTTACCATACCGCCGGGCATGCTGGTCATGCAAATGCTATTCTTGGCCGAGGAATCTGGGGCTCTGCCGCAGAGCGTTGCTCCGAGTCAGCAGGGGAGCTGCCGAGCAGCAGTCTTTCAGGCAAAGCTTTTGTGGGCATCGCTTCTCGGCCTTTTGGCTAAGATCAAGTGTAGTATCTGTTCTTATCAGTTTAATATCTGATACGTCCTCTATCTGGGGACCATATATTAAATTGATTTTTGGAACCGGGAGATGGAATGGGAGCTTGCTCTGTCCACTCCACGCATCAACTTGGTATTGCAGTACCTCCAGGACTGGTGCACTTCCCCACTTGGGGAAAACAATGCTGTGAAAAAGAAAGACTGAGCAATCCTTGAAAGAAGAGCACTTTGCAATATTTTTTTGTTTAAATGTGTTTTTTTTTTCCAGTGTTTCGGAAAAGGTGCTGTTGTGTCACGGGAGGAAAAAAAAGTCTGCCCTTTTTGCTTGCTTTTCACAGGAGCTGCAAAGCAAGGCAAAGGAGCCAGCCAGCCAGCCAGCAGCACAAGGAGGAGATGGGGGACACTGTCCTTGCCCTGCCTCACCCCTGAACGGCCCCGAACGGCCAAGCCTTATCTGAGGGGGACGCACTTGGGGGAGCATCTCCTGGGCAGCTGAGGGTGACTTTCGGCCGCTAGGTGACGGGGCCAGTGCCAGGCCGGGCTGCAGCTTGGCTGGGTGGAGCTCTGCAGCCTGTGTCTGGCCGTCTCGCACCAGGCGCTGTGGGACCCATGGAAATCTTGGGGCGGAGCCATGCAAAATATGCTTACCATACCGCCGGGCATGCTGGTCATGCAAATGCTATTCTTGGCCGAGGAATCTGGGGCTCTGCCGCAGAGCGTTGCTCCGAGTCAGCAGGGGAGCTGCCGAGCAGCAGTCTTTCAGGCAAAGCTTTTGTGGGCATCGCTTCTCGGCCTTTTGGCTAAGATCAAGTGTAGTATCTGTTCTTATCAGTTTAATATCTGATACGTCCTCTATCTGGGGACCATATATTAAATTGATTTTTGGAACCGGGAGATGGAATGGGAGCTTGCTCTGTCCACTCCACGCATCAACTTGGTATTGCAGTACCTCCAGGACTGGTGCACTTCCCCACTTGGGGAAAACAATGCTGTGAAAAAGAAAGACTGAGCAATTCTTGAAAGAAGAGCACTTTGCAATATTTTTTTGTTTAAATGTGTTTTTTTTTTCCAGTGTTTCGGAAAAGGTGCTGTTGTGTCACGGGAGGAAAAAAAAGTCTGCCCTTTTTGCTTGCTTTTCACAGGAGCTGCAAAGCAAGGCAAAGGAGCCAGCCAGCCAGCCAGCCAGCCAGCAGCACAAGGAGGAGATGGGGGACACTGTCCTTGCCCTGCCTCACCCCTGAAAGGCCCCGAACGGCCCCGAACGGCCAAGCCTTATCTGAGGGGGACGCACTTGGGGGAGCATCTCCTGGGCAGCTGAGGGTGACTTTCGGCCGCTAGGTGACGGGGCCAGTGCCAGGCCGGGCTGCAGCTTGGCTGGGTGGAGCTCTGCAGCCTGTGTCTGGCCGTCTCGCACCAGGCGCTGTGGGACCCATGGAAATCTTGGGGCGGAGCCATGCAAAATATGCTTACCATACCGCCGGGCATGCTGGTCATGCAAATGCTATTCTTGGCCGAGGAATCTGGGGCTCTGCCGCAGAGCGTTGCTCCGAGTCAGCAGGGGAGCTGCCGAGCAGCAGTCTTTCAGGCAAAGCTTTTGTGGGCATCGCTTCTCGGCCTTTTGGCTAAGATCAAGTGTAGTATCTGTTCTTATCAGTTTAATATCTGATACGTCCTCTATCTGGGGACCATATATTAAATTGATTTTTGGAACCGGGAGATGGAATGGGAGCTTGCTCTGTCCACTCCACGCATCAACTTGGTATTGCAGTACCTCCAGGACTGGTGCACTTCCCCACTTGGGGAAAACAATGCTGTGAAAAAGAAAGACTGAGCAATTCTTGAAAGAAGAGCACTTTGCAATATTTTTTTGTTTAAATGTGTTTTTTTTTTCCAGTGTTTCGGAAAAGGTGCTGTTGTGTCACGGGAGGAAAAAAAAGTCTGCCCTTTTTGCTTGCTTTTCACAGGAGCTGCAAAGCAAGGCAAAGGAGCCAGCCAGCCAGCCAGCAGCACAAGGAGGAGATGGGGGACACTGTCCTTGCCCTGCCTCACCCCTGAAAGTCCCCGAACGGCCCCGAACGGCCAAGCCTTATCTGAGGGGGACGCACTTGGGGGAGCATCTCCTGGGCAGCTGAGGGTGACTTTCGGCCGCTAGGTGACGGGGCCAGTGCCAGGCCGGGCTGCAGCTTGGCTGGGTGGAGCTCTGCAGCCTGTGTCTGGCCGTCTCGCACCAGGCGCTGTGGGACCCATGGAAATCTTGGGGCGGAGCCATGCAAAATATGCTTACCATACCGCCGGGCATGCTGGTCATGCAAATGCTATTCTTGGCCGAGGAATCTGGGGCTCTGCCGCAGAGCGTTGCTCCGAGTCAGCAGGGGAGCTGCCGAGCAGCAGTCTTTCAGGCAAAGCTTTTGTGGGCATCGCTTCTCGGCCTTTTGGCTATGATCAAGTGTCGGGATTCACCTTAGCTGGCTTGCCCAGTCCAAGGTAGACTCCTTTTACAGCTGGTCTCCCTGACCTTCGGGTCAGGGAGTGGGCTACTGATCATGCCTTGAAGGGCCGGAGAATCTTTCGGGCTGGACGTGTTTTGAGTGGAAGATTTGAAGGGGTACGTATCAGGAGTCCCCCCCAGCATGGCTGAAGCATCGCGTGTTCTACCGCCGGCGACGCAGCTGAGATATTCGATTCGGATTGCTGTCCAAAAGGATTTCCAAGAAGTAAAGGATTTCGACTATGTTGTTAATAAGGTACTTTTTGAGGCTTTACAAATAGACAGAGACAAAATTTATTGTATGCAAGAGCATAGGAACGCTTGCATGTATGATATTACTTTTGTAGACGAAGTCTCTTCCTTGAGTGCGTATGAAGTGTACAAAATGGAAAAGAAGAACAATAATATTTTGGAAGGTGTTTTGGTGGAGCTTTGTTTCGTCCGACAAACTGTTCCATTAATTGTGCATATGTACAATCCATTCGTGTCAGTAGAGAAAATTACTAATTGGTTATTGCATTATTGTGAAGAAGTGAAAGGAGGTCAAATGCAAAGGAACAAATTTGGATATTTTAACGGTGATCGGAGATTTGTTGTAGTGTTAAAAAAACATCCAGAAGGCATTGGAGGTTTATGTCACCCCCCGGGGGTGTTTAAGATTTTGGAACAGAATGGGTATCTGTATTACCCCAACCAGCCGGTGTTCTGTAGGTTTTGTCGACAGTTTGGACACACAAAACGAGATTGCCCGAA
This sequence comes from Ambystoma mexicanum, assembly GCF_040938575.1. Taxonomy (NCBI): domain Eukaryota; kingdom Metazoa; phylum Chordata; class Amphibia; order Caudata; family Ambystomatidae; genus Ambystoma; species Ambystoma mexicanum. The sequence continues at coordinate 233,142,899 of NC_090921.1, forward strand.
AGATAAATGTTGGAATTGTGGTAAATCGAACCATAAATTGATGGAATGTGATCAGACACTACTGTGTACTGTTTGTAATACGGAGGGACATGTTGCAGTGACATGCCCGACGACTAGGCGTACATATGCACAAGCTACTAGTGAAGGTGGTTTTTTCAGAGGGGATCGTGCAGTTGTGATGAATCCGATTAACACATTGGAAGATTTAAGGAAGGAAGAGAAGTTGGTTGAAAATGTGGATATAGTACGAGTGGAAGATGTGGAAAACATTGTAGCAGTAGATGAAGAAGAACTTGAAAAGGGAATAGATGAAGATGAAATTGTTCAAGCAGCCAGTGGAAGTGAAGTGGCAGATGAAAAGGGGGCTGAGAAGAAAAGTGGAATGAAAGTTGCTCAAGTAGTCGGTGGAAAGTATGAGGAACAGTTTTCTTGGATGTATGGAGAAATATTACCGAATAGTGAAATTAGGGAAAAATTGGAAAGATTTCCAGAGTTTTTTTATTATGGAAAAGCTTTGTCTTCTGAGCGGGAGGAATTGATTTTGAACGGTTATATAAAACATCGGATTGACAAGAAAGAAAAAGACTGTGATTTCCAACAGCATCGACATGATTTCAGATTATATCGGGATTATCAACGGAAGCGTTTTCAGTTGATGGATGCCAGGGAGTTGGAGAGTAAAATAAATGCTTTAAATCCTGTGATAGGGGTTAGTTCGGCTGGACAGGATTTAGTGGTGCTCCCGTCTTTGACACCACACGTCAAGAATCTTTTGGAAAGGGAAAGAGTGGTTGTTCAACAAGTTGATTTGCAAGTACGTACTGCCGTTCAGGGAGTGAAAACGTCGAATAAGTATGGGGTTTTACAATCTGGGTCGGATAGTGAAAAGGATGAGGAGGTGGAGAATCAGTTGTTACAGAAGGGGATTGAGCGAAAGTCAAGAAGGCGGAAATCTGATCGGAGTCGGTCAGCCATTAGAGATGGGAAAGCATCTTTTAAATAAGTTCTGAAATGGGGAAAGAAGATAAGAGAAGAAAAGAGAAAATTCTGTTGAGCAAAATTTGTATTTTTATGTGGCAGCAGAAAAATTGGAGACTTTTAATATCCTAGATTTTGGTTTTTTGAACCTCTGAAATAGAGGAGAAGAGAATAAATTATAAATGTAGTTATACGTTTTTTTTTTGATTGGCCTTTTTTGATTTGACATTTTTTGATTTGGTCTATTTTTCTTTTTTCCTGATTTTCAAAAAATTGGAGGTTTGGGACGGTTAAAGGGGTGATGAGGAGACCGAAAAAAAAAAAAAAAAAAAAAAAAAAAAAAAAATCTGTTCTTATCAGTTTAATATCTGATACGTCCTCTATCTGGGGACCATATATTAAATTGATTTTTGGAACCGGGAGATGGAATGGGAGCTTGCTCTGTCCACTCCACGCATCAACTTGGTATTGCAGTACCTCCAGGACTGGTGCACTTCCCCACTTGGGGAAAACAATGCTGTGAAAAAGAAAGACTGAGCAATTCTTGAAAGAAGAGCACTTTGCAATATTTTTTTGTTTAAATGTGTTTTTTTTTTCCAGTGTTTCGGAAAAGGTGCTGTTGTGTCACGGGAGGAAAAAAAAGTCTGCCCTTTTTGCTTGCTTTTCACAGGAGCTGCAAAGCAAGGCAAAGGAGCCAGCCAGCCAGCCAGCCAGCCAGCAGCACAAGGAGGAGATGGGGGACACTGTCCTTGCCCTGCCTCACCCCTGAAAGGCCCCGAACGGCCCCGAACGGCCAAGCCTTATCTGAGGGGGACGCACTTGGGGGAGCATCTCCTGGGCAGCTGAGGGTGACTTTCGGCCGCTAGGTGACGGGGCCAGTGCCAGGCCGGGCTGCAGCTTGGCTGGGTGGAGCTCTGCAGCCTGTGTCTGGCCGTCTCGCACCAGGCGCTGTGGGACCCATGGAAATCTTGGGGCGGAGCCATGCAAAATATGCTTACCATACCGCCGGGCATGCTGGTCATGCAAATGCTATTCTTGGCCGAGGAATCTGGGGCTCTGCCGCAGAGCGTTGCTCCGAGTCAGCAGGGGAGCTGCCGAGCAGCAGTCTTTCAGGCAAAGCTTTTGTGGGCATCGCTTCTCGGCCTTTTGGCTAAGATCAAGTGTAGTATCTGTTCTTATCAGTTTAATATCTGATACGTCCTCTATCTGGGGACCATATATTAAATTGATTTTTGGAACCGGGAGATGGAATGGGAGCTTGCTCTGTCCACTCCACGCATCAACTTGGTATTGCAGTACCTCCAGGACTGGTGCACTTCCCCACTTGGGGAAAACAATGCTGTGAAAAAGAAAGACTGAGCAATTCTTGAAAGAAGAGCACTTTGCAATATTTTTTTGTTTAAATGTGTTTTTTTTTTCCAGTGTTTCGGAAAAGGTGCTGTTGTGTCACGGGAGGAAAAAAAAGTCTGCCCTTTTTGCTTGCTTTTCACAGGAGCTGCAAAGCAAGGCAAAGGAGCCAGCCAGCCAGCCAGCAGCACAAGGAGGAGATGGGGGACACTGTCCTTGCCCTGCCTCACCCCTGAAAGTCCCCGAACGGCCCCGAACGGCCAAGCCTTATCTGAGGGGGACGCACTTGGGGGAGCATCTCCTGGGCAGCTGAGGGTGACTTTCGGCCGCTAGGTGACGGGGCCAGTGCCAGGCCGGGCTGCAGCTTGGCTGGGTGGAGCTCTGCAGCCTGTGTCTGGCCGTCTCGCACCAGGCGCTGTGGGACCCATGGAAATCTTGGGGCGGAGCCATGCAAAATATGCTTACCATACCGCCGGGCATGCTGGTCATGCAAATGCTATTCTTGGCCGAGGAATCTGGGGCTCTGCCGCAGAGCGTTGCTCCGAGTCAGCAGGGGAGCTGCCGAGCAGCAGTCTTTCAGGCAAAGCTTTTGTGGGCATCGCTTCTCGGCCTTTTGGCTATGATCAAGTGTCGGGATTCACCTTAGCTGGCTTGCCCAGTCCAAGGTAGACTCCTTTTACAGCTGGTCTCCCTGACCTTCGGGTCAGGGAGTGGGCTACTGATCATGCCTTGAAGGGCCGGAGAATCTTTCGGGCTGGACGTGTTTTGAGTGGAAGATTTGAAGGGGTACGTATCAGGAGTCCCCCCCAGCATGGCTGAAGCATCGCGTGTTCTACCGCCGGCGACGCAGCTGAGATATTCGATTCGGATTGCTGTCCAAAAGGATTTCCAAGAAGTAAAGGATTTCGACTATGTTGTTAATAAGGTACTTTTTGAGGCTTTACAAATAGACAGAGACAAAATTTATTGTATGCAAGAGCATAGGAACGCTTGCATGTATGATATTACTTTTGTAGACGAAGTCTCTTCCTTGAGTGCGTATGAAGTGTACAAAATGGAAAAGAAGAACAATAATATTTTGGAAGGTGTTTTGGTGGAGCTTTGTTTCGTCCGACAAACTGTTCCATTAATTGTGCATATGTACAATCCATTCGTGTCAGTAGAGAAAATTACTAATTGGTTATTGCATTATTGTGAAGAAGTGAAAGGAGGTCAAATGCAAAGGAACAAATTTGGATATTTTAACGGTGATCGGAGATTTGTTGTAGTGTTAAAAAAACATCCAGAAGGCATTGGAGGTTTATGTCACCCCCCGGGGGTGTTTAAGATTTTGGAACAGAATGGGTATCTGTATTACCCCAACCAGCCGGTGTTCTGTAGGTTTTGTCGACAGTTTGGACACACAAAACGAGATTGCCCGAAAGATAAATGTTGGAATTGTGGTAAATCGAACCATAAATTGATGGAATGTGATCAGACACTACTGTGTACTGTTTGTAATACGGAGGGACATGTTGCAGTGACATGCCCGACGACTAGGCGTACATATGCACAAGCTACTAGTGAAGGTGGTTTTTTCAGAGGGGATCGTGCAGTTGTGATGAATCCGATTAACACATTGGAAGATTTAAGGAAGGAAGAGAAGTTGGTTGAAAATGTGGATATAGTACGAGTGGAAGATGTGGAAAACATTGTAGCAGTAGATGAAGAAGAACTTGAAAAGGGAATAGATGAAGATGAAATTGTTCAAGCAGCCAGTGGAAGTGAAGTGGCAGATGAAAAGGGGGCTGAGAAGAAAAGTGGAATGAAAGTTGCTCAAGTAGTCGGTGGAAAGTATGAGGAACAGTTTTCTTGGATGTATGGAGAAATATTACCGAATAGTGAAATTAGGGAAAAATTGGAAAGATTTCCAGAGTTTTTTTATTATGGAAAAGCTTTGTCTTCTGAGCGGGAGGAATTGATTTTGAACGGTTATATAAAACATCGGATTGACAAGAAAGAAAAAGACTGTGATTTCCAACAGCATCGACATGATTTCAGATTATATCGGGATTATCAACGGAAGCGTTTTCAGTTGATGGATGCCAGGGAGTTGGAGAGTAAAATAAATGCTTTAAATCCTGTGATAGGGGTTAGTTCGGCTGGACAGGATTTAGTGGTGCTCCCGTCTTTGACACCACACGTCAAGAATCTTTTGGAAAGGGAAAGAGTGGTTGTTCAACAAGTTGATTTGCAAGTACGTACTGCCGTTCAGGGAGTGAAAACGTCGAATAAGTATGGGGTTTTACAATCTGGGTCGGATAGTGAAAAGGATGAGGAGGTGGAGAATCAGTTGTTACAGAAGGGGATTGAGCGAAAGTCAAGAAGGCGGAAATCTGATCGGAGTCGGTCAGCCATTAGAGATGGGAAAGCATCTTTTAAATAAGTTCTGAAATGGGGAAAGAAGATAAGAGAAGAAAAGAGAAAATTCTGTTGAGCAAAATTTGTATTTTTATGTGGCAGCAGAAAAATTGGAGACTTTTAATATCCTAGATTTTGGTTTTTTGAACCTCTGAAATAGAGGAGAAGAGAATAAATTATAAATGTAGTTATACGTTTTTTTTTTGATTGGCCTTTTTTGATTTGACATTTTTTGATTTGGTCTATTTTTCTTTTTTCCTGATTTTCAAAAAATTGGAGGTTTGGGACGGTTAAAGGGGTGATGAGGAGACCGAAAAAAAAAAAAAAAAAAAAAAAAAAAAAAAAAATCTGTTCTTATCAGTTTAATATCTGATACGTCCTCTATCTGGGGACCATATATTAAATTGATTTTTGGAACCGGGAGATGGAATGGGAGCTTGCTCTGTCCACTCCACGCATCAACTTGGTATTGCAGTACCTCCAGGACTGGTGCACTTCCCCACTTGGGGAAAACAATGCTGTGAAAAAGAAAGACTGAGCAATTCTTGAAAGAAGAGCACTTTGCAATATTTTTTTGTTTAAATGTGTTTTTTTTTTCCAGTGTTTCGGAAAAGGTGCTGTTGTGTCACGGGAGGAAAAAAAAGTCTGCCCTTTTTGCTTGCTTTTCACAGGAGCTGCAAAGCAAGGCAAAGGAGCCAGCCAGCCAGCCAGCAGCACAAGGAGGAGATGGGGGACACTGTCCTTGCCCTGCCTCACCCCTGAAAGGCCCCGAACGGCCCCGAACGGCCAAGCCTTATCTGAGGGGGACGCACTTGGGGGAGCATCTCCTGGGCAGCTGAGGGTGACTTTCGGCCGCTAGGTGACGGGGCCAGTGCCAGGCCGGGCTGCAGCTTGGCTGGGTGGAGCTCTGCAGCCTGTGTCTGGCCGTCTCGCACCAGGCGCTGTGGGACCCATGGAAATCTTGGGGCGGAGCCATGCAAAATATGCTTACCATACCGCCGGGCATGCTGGTCATGCAAATGCTATTCTTGGCCGAGGAATCTGGGGCTCTGCCGCAGAGCGTTGCTCCGAGTCAGCAGGGGAGCTGCCGAGCAGCAGTCTTTCAGGCAAAGCTTTTGTGGGCATCGCTTCTCGGCCTTTTGGCTATGATCAAGTGTCGGGATTCACCTTAGCTGTCTGGCTTGCCCAGTCCAAGGTAGACTCCTTTTACAGCTGGCCTCCCTGACCTTCGGGTCAGGGAGTGGGCTACTGATCATGCCTTGAAGGGCCGGAGAATCTTTCGGGCTGGACGAGTTTCGAGTGGAAGATTTGAGGGGGAACGCGTCGGAGGACTCCCCCAGCATGGCTGAAACATCCCGTGTTCTACCGCCGGCAACGCAGTTGAGATATTCAGTTCGGATTGCTGTCCAGAAGGATTTCCAAGAAGTGAAGGATTTCGACTATGTTGTTAATAAGGTACTTTTTGAGGCTTTACAAGCAGACAAAGACAAAATTTATTGTATGCAAGAGCACAGGAACGCTTGCACGTATGATATTACTTTTGTAGACGAAGTCTCTTCCTTGAGTGCGTATGAAGAGTATAAAATGGAAAAGAAGAATAATAGTATTTTGGAAGGAGTTCTGGTGGAGCTTTGTTTCGTCCGACAAACTGTTCCATTAATTGTGCATATGTACAATCCATTTGTGTCAGTAGAGAAAATTACTAATTGGTTATTGCATTATTGTGAAGAAGTGAAAGGAGGTCAAATGCAAAAGAACAAATTTGGATATTTTAACGGAGATCGGAGATTTGTTGTAGTGTTAAAAAAACATCCAGAAGGCATTGGAGGTTTATGTCACCCCCCGGGGGTGTTTAAGATTTTGGAACAGAATGGGTATTTGTATTACCCCAACCAGCCGATGTTCTGTAGGTTTTGTCGACAGTTTGGACACATGAAACGAGATTGCCCGAAAGATAAATGTTGGAATTGTGGTAAATCGGACCATAAATTGGTGGAATGTGATCAGACACTATTGTGTACTGTTTGTAATATGGAGGGTCATGTTGCAGTGACATGCCCGACGACCAGACGTACATATGCACAAGCTACTAGTGAAGGGGGTTTTTTCAGAGGGGATCGTGCACTTGTGAAGAATCTAATTAATACATTGGAAGATTTAAGGAAGGAAGAAAAGTTGGTTGAAAATGTGGATACAGTACGAGTGGAAGATGTGGAAAACGCTATAGTAGTAGATGAAGTAGAACTTGAAAAGGGAATGGATGAAGAAGAAATTGTTCAAACAGTCAGTGGAAGTGTAGTGGATGAAAAGGAGGCCGAGAAGAAAAGTGGAATAAAAGTTGCTCAAGTAGTCGGTGGAAAGTGTGAGGAACAGTTTTCTTGGATGTATGGAGAAATAGTACCGAATAGTGAAATTAGGGAAAAATTGGAAAGGTTTCCAGAGTTTTTTTATGATGGAAAAGCTTTGTCTTCTGAGCGGGAGGAATTGATTTTGAACGGTTATATAGAATATCGGATTGATAGGAAAGAAAAAGACTGTGATTTCCAACAGCATCGACGTGATTTCAGACTATATCGGGAGTATCATCGGAAGGTTTTTCAGTTGAAGGATGCCAGGGAGTTGGAGAGTAAATTAAATGCTTTACATTCTGTGAAAGGGGTTAGTTCGACTGGACAGGATTTAGTGGTGCTCCCGTCTTTGACACCACACGTCAAGAATCTTTTGGAAAGGGAAAGAGTGGTTGTTCAACAAGGTGATTTGCAAGTACGTACTGCCGTTCAGGGAGAGAAAACGTCGAATAAGTATGGGGTTTTACAATCTGGGTCGGATAGTGAAAAGGATGAGGAGGTGGAGAATCAGTTATTACAGAAGGGGATTGAGCGAAAGTCAAGAAGGCGGAAATCTGATCGGAGTCGGTCAGCCATTAGAGATGGGAAAGCATCTTTTAAATAAGTTCTGGAATGGGGAAAGAAGATAAGAGAAGAAAAGTGAAAATTCTGTTAAGCAAAATTTGTATTTTTATATGGCAGCAGAAAAATTAGAGACTTTTAACATCCTAGATTTTGGTTTTTTGAACCTCTGAAATAGAGGAGAAGAGAATAAATTAGAAATGTAGTTATACGTTTCTTTTTTTTGATTGGCCTTTTTTTGATTTGACATTTTTTGATTTGGTCTTTTTTTCTTTTTTCCTGATTTTCAAAAAATTGGAGGTTTGGGACGGTTAAAGGGGTGATGAGGAGACCGAAAAAAAAAAAGAAAAAAAAAAAAAAATCTGTTCTTATCAGTTTAATATCTGATACGTCCTCTATCTGGGGACCATATATTAAATTGATTTTTGGAACCGGGAGATGGAATGGGAGCTTGCTCTGTCCACTCCACGCATCAACTTGGTATTGCAGTACCTCCAGGACTGGTGCACTTCCCCACTTGGGGAAAACAATGCTGTGAAAAAGAAAGACTGAGCAATTCTTGAAAGAAGAGCACTTTGCAATATTTTTTTGTTTAAATGTGTTTTTTTTTTCCAGTGTTTCGGAAAAGGTGCTGTTGTGTCACGGGAGGAAAAAAAAGTCTGCCCTTTTTGCTTGCTTTTCACAGGAGCTGCAAAGCAAGGCAAAGGAGCCAGCCAGCCAGCCAGCAGCACAAGGGGGAGATGGGGGACACTGTCCTTGCCCTGCCTCACCCCTGAAAGTCCCCGAACGGCCCCGAACGGCCAAGCCTTATCTGAGGGGGACGCACTTGGGGGAGCATCTCCTGGGCAGCTGAGGGTGACTTTCGGCCGCTAGGTGACGGGGCCAGTGCCAGGCCGGGCTGCAGCTTGGCTGGGTGGAGCTCTGCAGCCTGTGTCTGGCCGTCTCGCACCAGGCGCTGTGGGACCCATGGAAATCTTGGGGCGGAGCCATGCAAAATATGCTTACCATACCGCCGGGCATGCTGGTCATGCAAATGCTATTCTTGGCCGAGGAATCTGGGGCTCTGCCGCAGAGCGTTGCTCCGAGTCAGCAGGGGAGCTGCCGAGCAGCAGTCTTTCAGGCAAAGCTTTTGTGGGCATCGCTTCTCGGCCTTTTGGCTAAGATCAAGTGTAGTATCTGTTCTTATCAGTTTAATATCTGATACGTCCTCTATCTGGGGACCATATATTAAATTGATTTTTGGAACCGGGAGATGGAATGGGAGCTTGCTCTGTCCACTCCACGCATCAACTTGGTATTGCAGTACCTCCAGGACTGGTGCACTTCCCCACTTGGGGAAAACAATGCTGTGAAAAAGAAAGACTGAGCAATCCTTGAAAGAAGAGCACTTTGCAATATTTTTTTGTTTAAATGTGTTTTTTTTTTCCAGTGTTTCGGAAAAGGTGCTGTTGTGTCACGGGAGGAAAAAAAAGTCTGCCCTTTTTGCTTGCTTTTCACAGGAGCTGCAAAGCAAGGCAAAGGAGCCAGCCAGCCAGCCAGCCAGCAGCACAAGGAGGAGATGGGGGACACTGTCCTTGCCCTGCCTCACCCCTGAACGGCCCCGAACGGCCAAGCCTTATCTGAGGGGGACGCACTTGGGGGAGCATCTCCTGGGCAGCTGAGGGTGACTTTCGGCCGCTAGGTGACGGGGCCAGTGCCAGGCCGGGCTGCAGCTTGGCTGGGTGGAGCTCTGCAGCCTGTGTCTGGCCGTCTCGCACCAGGCGCTGTGGGACCCATGGAAATCTTGGGGCGGAGCCATGCAAAATATGCTTACCATACCGCCGGGCATGCTGGTCATGCAAATGCTATTCTTGGCCGAGGAATCTGGGGCTCTGCCGCAGAGCGTTGCTCCGAGTCAGCAGGGGAGCTGCCGAGCAGCAGTCTTTCAGGCAAAGCTTTTGTGGGCATCGCTTCTCGGCCTTTTGGCTATGATCAAGTGTCGGGATTCACCTTAGCTGTCTGGCTTGCCCAGTCCAAGGTAGACTCCTTTTACAGCTGGCCTCCCTGACCTTCGGGTCAGGGAGTGGGCTACTGATCATGCCTTGAAGGACCGGAGAATCTTTCGGGCTGGACGAGTTTCGAGTGGAAGTTTCGAAGGGGTACGCATCAGAGGACTCCCCCAGCATGGCTGAAGCATCGCGTGTTCTACCGCCGGCGACGCAGCTGAGATATTCAGTTCGGATTGCTGTCCAGAAGGATTTCCAAGAAGTAAAGGATTTCGACTATGTTGTTAATAAGGTACTTTTTGAAGCTTTACAAGCAGATAAAGACAAAATTTATTGTATGCAAGAGCACAGGAACGCTTGCACGTATGATATTACTTTTGTAGACGAAGTCTCTTCCTTGAGTGCATATGAAGTGTACAAATTGGAAAAGGAGAATAGTAGTATTTTGGAAGGTGTTCTGGTGGAGCTTTGTTTTGTTCGACAAACTGTTCCATTAACTGTGCATATGTACAATCCGTTTGTGTCAGCAGAGAAAATTAGTAATTGGCTATTACATTATTGTGAAGAAGTGAGAGGAGGTCAAGTTCAAAGAAATAAATTTGGGTATTTTAACGGTGATCGGAGATTTGTTGTGGTGTTAAAAAAACATCCAGAATGCATTGGAGGTTTATATCACCCCCCGGGTGTGTTTAAGATTTTGGAACAGAATGGGTATCTGTATTACCCCAACCAGCCAGTGTTTTGTAGGTTTTGTCGACAGTTTGGACACGCAAAACGAAACTGCCCGAAAGATAAATGTTGGAATTGTGGTGATCCAAACCATAAAATAGTTGACTGTGATCAGAAGCTGATGTGTACTGTTTGTGATATGGAGGGACATGTTGCAGCGACATGCCCGACTACCCGGCGTACATATGCACAAGCTGCTAGTAAAGGTGGTTTTCACAGAGAAGATCGTGAAGATGTGAAAAACCTGGTTAACATGTCGGAGGATCTAAGAACGAAAGAGAAATTGGTTGATAAAATTGAAGATGCGACAAGCCTGATTAAGGCAGTAGTTGAAGTTCCCCCTGTTGATGTATTATGTACATATGCTCAAGCAAATAGTGGAGGTGGGATTCGACAGGAGGTACGTGTGGATACAGAACGCTTTGAAGATGTGGAGAAAATTGATGTGACAGGTGAAAAAGAGGTTGAGAAGAGAAAAGACGAAGAAGGAATTATTCAAGTAGCCAGTGGAAGTAGAATTGGCCGGGAGAATGGTGGAGTCACAGACTGTTTGGTGGTTGCGGAAAAGGTTGAGAAAACGGTTACGAAAGCAGTTGGAAAGGCATTAACGAAGGTTGAAGTGTGGAGTGCACTACTTGTTTGGACGGGGACCTTGCGTGAAAAATGGTCATTTTCTATTGAGCGTGAACATTTGGTTTTAAATGATTATTTACGAATTCAGTTTGATGAGAAAAAAGAAGATGTTGATGTAAATGAGCATCAAAGGCTATATGCGATATATCGGACTCACAGATGGAGACAGTTTGAGAAGGAGGAGATGGAACACCCTAGGCAGTGGTGGAGAGAAGATAACTATATTCCTAAGGTGAAGGTTTGTTCGACTAAACAGGATGCAGTGTCGCCCCAGCTTCTACCACCACGTGTTAAGAATTTTTTGGAAAGGGAAAGAGTGGTGGTTCAACGAGCTGCATGTATGGGGAAAATAGAAGCGGCTTTGAGCGAGGTTGAGAATGTTCAACAAGGTATTGATATTCAGAAAGTAGAGACATTGAATAAGTATAGTGTTTTACAGGCTGAGTCGGACAGTGAGAAGAACGAGGAAGTGGTGAATCGGTTGACGCAGAAGGAGATTGAGCGAAAGTCAAGGAGACAGAGATCTGATCGGAGCCGGTCAGGCATTAGAGATGGGAAAGCATCTTTTAAGTAGTATTGGAATGAGGAAAGGAGATAAGAGAGAAAAATTGTGATAGACCGATGTGAAATTTTTGGATTTTTTTATTGATTTGGTGTTTTTAATTTGGAGTTTTTTTCTATTGGCATTTTTTGATTTGGTGTTTTTTTTGATTGGCATTTTTTGTAAATTGGAGGTTTGGGACGGTTGAAGGGGTGAAGTGGAGACCGAAAAGAAAAAAAAAAAAAAAAAAAAAAAAAAAAAAAAAAATCTGTTCTTATCAGTTTAATATCTGATACGTCCTCTATCTGGGGACCATATATTAAATTGATTTTTGGAACCGGGAGATGGAATGGGAGCTTGCTCTGTCCACTCCACGCATCAACTTGGTATTGCAGTACCTCCAGGACTGGTGCACTTCCCCACTTGGGGAAAACAATGCTGTGAAAAAGAAAGACTGAGCAATTCTTGAAAGAAGAGCACTTTGCAATATTTTTTTGTTTAAATGTGTTTTTTTTTTCCAGTGTTTCGGAAAAGGTGCTGTTGTGTCACGGGAGGAAAAAAAAGTCTGCCCTTTTTGCTTGCTTTTCACAGGAGCTGCAAAGCAAGGCAAAGGAGCCAGCCAGCCAGCCAGCAGCACAAGGAGGAGATGGGGGACACTGTCCTTCCCCTGCCTCACCCCTGAAAGTCCCCGAACGGCCCCGAACGGCCAAGCCTTATCTGAGGGGGACGCACTTGGGGGAGCATCTCCTGGGCAGCTGAGGGTGACTTTCGGCCGCTAGGTGACGGGGCCAGTGCCAGGCCGGGCTGCAGCTTGGCTGGGTGGAGCTCTGCAGCCTGTGTCTGGCCGTCTCGCACCAGGCGCTGTGGGACCCATGGAAATCTTGGGGCGGAGCCATGCAAAATATGCTTACCATACCGCCGGGCATGCTGGTCATGCAAATGCTATTCTTGGCCGAGGAATCTGGGGCTCTGCCGCAGAGCGTTGCTCCGAGTCAGCAGGGGAGCTGCCGAGCAGCAGTCTTTCAGGCAAAGCTTTTGTGGGCATCGCTTCTCGGCCTTTTGGCTAAGATCAAGTATAGTATCTGTTCTTATCAGTTTAATATCTGATACGTCCTCTATCTGGGGACCATATATTAAATTGATTTTTGGAACCGGGAGATGGAATGGGAGCTTGCTCTGTCCACTCCACGCATCAACTTGGTATTGCAGTACCTCCAGGACTGGTGCACTTCCCCACTTGGGGAAAACAATGCTGTGAAAAAGAAAGACTGAGCAATTCTTGAAAGAAGAGCACTTTGCAATATTTTTTTGTTTAAATGTGTTTTTTTTTTCCAGTGTTTCGGAAAAGGTGCTGTTGTGTCACGGGAGGAAAAAAAAGTCTGCCTTTTTTGCTTGCTTTTCACAGGAGCTGCAAAGCAAGGCAAAGGAGCCAGCCAGCCAGCCAGCAGCACAAGGAGGAGATGGGGGACACTGTCCTTGCCCTGCCTCACCCCTGAAAGTCCCCGAACGGCCCCGAACGGCCAAGCCTTATCTGAGGGGGACGCACTTGGGGGAGCATCTCCTGGGCAGCTGAGGGTGACTTTCGGCCGCTAGGTGACGGGGCCAGTGCCAGGCCGGGCTGCAGCTTGGCTGGGTGGAGCTCTGCAGCCTGTGTCTGGCCGTCTCGCACCAGGCGCTGTGGGACCCATGGAAATCTTGGGGCGGAGCCATGCAAAATATGCTTACCATACCGCCGGGCATGCTGGTCATGCAAATGCTATTCTTGGCCGAGGAATCTGGGGCTCTGCCGCAGAGCGTTGCTCCGAGTCAGCAGGGGAGCTGCCGAGCAGCAGTCTTTCAGGCAAAGCTTTTGTGGGCATCGCTTCTCGGCCTTTTGGCTAAGATCAAGTGTAGTATCTGTTCTTATCAGTTTAATATCTGATACGTCCTCTATCTGGGGACCATATATTAAATTGATTTTTGGAACCGGGAGATGGAATGGGAGCTTGCTCTGTCCACTCCACGCATCAACTTGGTATTGCAGTACCTCCAGGACTGGTGCACTTCCCCACTTGGGGAAAACAATGCTGTGAAAAAGAAAGACTGAGCAATCCTTGAAAGAAGAGCACTTTGCAATATTTTTTTGTTTAAATGTGTTTTTTTTTTCCAGTGTTTCGGAAAAGGTGCTGTTGTGTCACGGGAGGAAAAAAAAGTCTGCCCTTTTTGCTTGCTTTTCACAGGAGCTGCAAAGCAAGGCAAAGGAGCCAGCCAGCCAGCCAGCAGCACAAGGAGGAGATGGGGGACACTGTCCTTGCCCTGCCTCACCCCTGAACGGCCCCGAACGGCCAAGCCTTATCTGAGGGGGACGCACTTGGGGGAGCATCTCCTGGGCAGCTGAGGGTGACTTTCGGCCGCTAGGTGACGGGGCCAGTGCCAGGCCGGGCTGCAGCTTGGCTGGGTGGAGCTCTGCAGCCTGTGTCTGGCCGTCTCGCACCAGGCGCTGTGGGACCCATGGAAATCTTGGGGCGGAGCCATGCAAAATATGCTTACCATACCGCCGGGCATGCTGGTCATGCAAATGCTATTCTTGGCCGAGGAATCTGGGGCTCTGCCGCAGAGCGTTGCTCCGAGTCAGCAGGGGAGCTGCCGAGCAGCAGTCTTTCAGGCAAAGCTTTTGTGGGCATCGCTTCTCGGCCTTTTGGCTAAGATCAAGTGTAGTATCTGTTCTTATCAGTTTAATATCTGATACGTCCTCTATCTGGGGACCATATATTAAATTGATTTTTGGAACCGGGAGATGGAATGGGAGCTTGCTCTGTCCACTCCACGCATCAACTTGGTATTGCAGTACCTCCAGGACTGGTGCACTTCCCCACTTGGGGAAAACAATGCTGTGAAAAAGAAAGACTGAGCAATTCTTGAAAGAAGAGCACTTTGCAATATTTTTTTGTTTAAATGTGTTTTTTTTTTTCCAGTGTTTCGGAAAAGGTGCTGTTGTGTCACGGGAGGAAAAAAAAGTCTGCCCTTTTTGCTTGCTTTTCACAGGAGCTGCAAAGCAAGGCAAAGGAGCCAGCCAGCCAGCCAGCCAGCCAGCAGCACAAGGAGGAGATGGGGGACACTGTCCTTGCCCTGCCTCACCCCTGAAAGGCCCCGAACGGCCCCGAACGGCCAAGCCTTATCTGAGGGGGACGCACTTGGGGGAGCATCTCCTGGGCAGCTGAGGGTGACTTTCGGCCGCTAGGTGACGGGGCCAGTGCCAGGCCGGGCTGCAGCTTGGCTGGGTGGAGCTCTGCAGCCTGTGTCTGGCCGTCTCGCACCAGGCGCTGTGGGACCCATGGAAATCTTGGGGCGGAGCCATGCAAAATATGCTTACCATACCGCCGGGCATGCTGGTCATGCAAATGCTATTCTTGGCCGAGGAATCTGGGGCTCTGCCGCAGAGCGTTGCTCCGAGTCAGCAGGGGAGCTGCCGAGCAGCAGTCTTTCAGGCAAAGCTTTTGTGGGCATCGCTTCTCGGCCTTTTGGCTAAGATCAAGTGTAGTATCTGTTCTTATCAGTTTAATATCTGATACGTCCTCTATCTGGGGACCATATATTAAATTGATTTTTGGAACCGGGAGATGGAATGGGAGCTTGCTCTGTCCACTCCACGCATCAACTTGGTATTGCAGTACCTCCAGGACTGGTGCACTTCCCCACTTGGGGAAAACAATGCTGTGAAAAAGAAAGACTGAGCAATTCTTGAAAGAAGAGCACTTTGCAATATTTTTTTGTTTAAATGTGTTTTTTTTTTCCAGTGTTTCGGAAAAGGTGCTGTTGTGTCACGGGAGGAAAAAAAAGTCTGCCCTTTTTGCTTGCTTTTCACAGGAGCTGCAAAGCAAGGCAAAGGAGCCAGCCAGCCAGCCAGCAGCACAAGGAGGAGATGGGGGACACTGTCCTTGCCCTGCCTCACCCCTGAAAGTCCCCGAACGGCCCCGAACGGCCAAGCCTTATCTGAGGGGGACGCACTTGGGGGAGCATCTCCTGGGCAGCTGAGGGTGACTTTCGGCCGCTAGGTGACGGGGCCAGTGCCAGGCCGGGCTGCAGCTTGGCTGGGTGGAGCTCTGCAGCCTGTGTCTGGCCGTCTCGCACCAGGCGCTGTGGGACCCATGGAAATCTTGGGGCGGAGCCATGCAAAATATGCTTACCATACCGCCGGGCATGCTGGTCATGCAAATGCTATTCTTGGCCGAGGAATCTGGGGCTCTGCCGCAGAGCGTTGCTCCGAGTCAGCAGGGGAGCTGCCGAGCAGCAGTCTTTCAGGCAAAGCTTTTGTGGGCATCGCTTCTCGGCCTTTTGGCTATGATCAAGTGTCGGGATTCACCTTAGCTGGCTTGCCCAGTCCAAGGTAGACTCCTTTTACAGCTGGTCTCCCTGACCTTCGGGTCAGGGAGTGGGCTACTGATCATGCCTTGAAGGGCCGGAGAATCTTTCGGGCTGGACGTGTTTTGAGTGGAAGATTTGAAGGGGTACGTATCAGGAGTCCCCCCCAGCATGGCTGAAGCATCGCGTGTTCTACCGCCGGCGACGCAGCTGAGATATTCGATTCGGATTGCTGTCCAAAAGGATTTCCAAGAAGTAAAGGATTTCGACTATGTTGTTAATAAGGTACTTTTTGAGGCTTTACAAATAGACAGAGACAAAATTTATTGTATGCAAGAGCATAGGAACGCTTGCATGTATGATATTACTTTTGTAGACGAAGTCTCTTCCTTGAGTGCGTATGAAGTGTACAAAATGGAAAAGAAGAACAATAATATTTTGGAAGGTGTTTTGGTGGAGCTTTGTTTCGTCCGACAAACTGTTCCATTAATTGTGCATATGTACAATCCATTCGTGTCAGTAGAGAAAATTACTAATTGGTTATTGCATTATTGTGAAGAAGTGAAAGGAGGTCAAATGCAAAGGAACAAATTTGGATATTTTAACGGTGATCGGAGATTTGTTGTAGTGTTAAAAAAACATCCAGAAGGCATTGGAGGTTTATGTCACCCCCCGGGGGTGTTTAAGATTTTGGAACAGAATGGGTATCTGTATTACCCCAACCAGCCGGTGTTCTGTAGGTTTTGTCGACAGTTTGGACACACAAAACGAGATTGCCCGAAAGATAAATGTTGGAATTGTGGTAAATCGAACCATAAATTGATGGAATGTGATCAGACACTACTGTGTACTGTTTGTAATACGGAGGGACATGTTGCAGTGACATGCCCGACGACTAGGCGTACATATGCACAAGCTACTAGTGAAGGTGGTTTTTTCAGAGGGGATCGTGCAGTTGTGATGAATCCGATTAACACATTGGAAGATTTAAGGAAGGAAGAGAAGTTGGTTGAAAATGTGGATATAGTACGAGTGGAAGATGTGGAAAACATTGTAGCAGTAGATGAAGAAGAACTTGAAAAGGGAATAGATGAAGATGAAATTGTTCAAGCAGCCAGTGGAAGTGAAGTGGCAGATGAAAAGGGGGCTGAGAAGAAAAGTGGAATGAAAGTTGCTCAAGTAGTCGGTGGAAAGTATGAGGAACAGTTTTCTTGGATGTATGGAGAAATATTACCGAATAGTGAAATTAGGGAAAAATTGGAAAGATTTCCAGAGTTTTTTTATTATGGAAAAGCTTTGTCTTCTGAGCGGGAGGAATTGATTTTGAACGGTTATATAAAACATCGGATTGACAAGAAAGAAAAAGACTGTGATTTCCAACAGCATCGACATGATTTCAGATTATATCGGGATTATCAACGGAAGTGTTTTCAGTTGATGGATGCCAGGGAGTTGGAGAGTAAAATAAATGCTTTAAATCCTGTGATAGGGGTTAGTTCGGCTGGACAGGATTTAGTGGTGCTCCCGTCTTTGACACCACACGTCAAGAATCTTTTGGAAAGGGAAAGAGTGGTTGTTCAACAAGTTGATTTGCAAGTACGTACTGCCGTTCAGGGAGTGAAAACGTCGAATAAGTATGGGGTTTTACAATCTGGGTCGGATAGTGAAAAGGATGAGGAGGTGGAGAATCAGTTGTTACAGAAGGGGATTGAGCGAAAGTCAAGAAGGCGGAAATCTGATCGGAGTCGGTCAGCCATTAGAGATGGGAAAGCATCTTTTAAATAAGTTCTGAAATGGGGAAAGAAGATAAGAGAAGAAAAGAGAAAATTCTGTTGAGCAAAATTTGTATTTTTATGTGGCAGCAGAAAAATTGGAGACTTTTAATATCCTAGATTTTGGTTTTTTGAACCTCTGAAATAGAGGAGAAGAGAATAAATTATAAATGTAGTTATACGTTTTTTTTTTGATTGGCCTTTTTTGATTTGACATTTTTTGATTTGGTCTATTTTTCTTTTTTCCTGATTTTCAAAAAATTGGAGGTTTGGGACGGTTAAAGGGGTGATGAGGAGACCGAAAAAAAAAAAAAAAAAAAAAAAAAAAAAAAAAATCTGTTCTTATCAGTTTAATATCTGATACGTCCTCTATCTGGGGACCATATATTAAATTGATTTTTGGAACCGGGAGATGGAATGGGAGCTTGCTCTGTCCACTCCACGCATCAACTTGGTATTGCAGTACCTCCAGGACTGGTGCACTTCCCCACTTGGGGAAAACAATGCTGTGAAAAAGAAAGACTGAGCAATTCTTGAAAGAAGAGCACTTTGCAATATTTTTTTGTTTAAATGTGTTTTTTTTTTCCAGTGTTTCGGAAAAGGTGCTGTTGTGTCACGGGAGGAAAAAAAAGTCTGCCCTTTTTGCTTGCTTTTCACAGGAGCTGCAAAGCAAGGCAAAGGAGCCAGCCAGCCAGCCAGCAGCACAAGGAGGAGATGGGGGACACTGTCCTTGCCCTGCCTCACCCCTGAAAGGCCCCGAACGGCCCCGAACGGCCAAGCCTTATCTGAGGGGGACGCACTTGGGGGAGCATCTCCTGGGCAGCTGAGGGTGACTTTCGGCCGCTAGGTGACGGGGCCAGTGCCAGGCCGGGCTGCAGCTTGGCTGGGTGGAGCTCTGCAGCCTGTGTCTGGCCGTCTCGCACCAGGCGCTGTGGGACCCATGGAAATCTTGGGGCGGAGCCATGCAAAATATGCTTACCATACCGCCGGGCATGCTGGTCATGCAAATGCTATTCTTGGCCGAGGAATCTGGGGCTCTGCCGCAGAGCGTTGCTCCGAGTCAGCAGGGGAGCTGCCGAGCAGCAGTCTTTCAGGCAAAGCTTTTGTGGGCATCGCTTCTCGGCCTTTTGGCTATGATCAAGTGTCGGGATTCACCTTAGCTGTCTGGCTTGCCCAGTCCAAGGTAGACTCCTTTTACAGCTGGCCTCCCTGACCTTCGGGTCAGGGAGTGGGCTACTGATCATGCCTTGAAGGGCCGGAGAATCTTTCGGGCTGGACGAGTTTCGAGTGGAAGATTTGAGGGGGAACGCGTCGGAGGACTCCCCCAGCATGGCTGAAACATCCCGTGTTCTACCGCCGGCAACGCAGTTGAGATATTCAGTTCGGATTGCTGTCCAGAAGGATTTCCAAGAAGTGAAGGATTTCGACTATGTTGTTAATAAGGTACTTTTTGAGGCTTTACAAGCAGACAAAGACAAAATTTATTGTATGCAAGAGCACAGGAACGCTTGCACGTATGATATTACTTTTGTAGACGAAGTCTCTTCCTTGAGTGCGTATGAAGAGTATAAAATGGAAAAGAAGAATAATAGTATTTTGGAAGGAGTTCTGGTGGAGCTTTGTTTCGTCCGACAAACTGTTCCATTAATTGTGCATATGTACAATCCATTTGTGTCAGTAGAGAAAATTACTAATTGGTTATTGCATTATTGTGAAGAAGTGAAAGGAGGTCAAATGCAAAAGAACAAATTTGGATATTTTAACGGAGATCGGAGATTTGTTGTAGTGTTAAAAAAACATCCAGAAGGCATTGGAGGTTTATGTCACCCCCCGGGGGTGTTTAAGATTTTGGAACAGAATGGGTATTTGTATTACCCCAACCAGCCGATGTTCTGTAGGTTTTGTCGACAGTTTGGACACATGAAACGAGATTGCCCGAAAGATAAATGTTGGAATTGTGGTAAATCGGACCATAAATTGGTGGAATGTGATCAGACACTATTGTGTACTGTTTGTAATATGGAGGGTCATGTTGCAGTGACATGCCCGACGACCAGACGTACATATGCACAAGCTACTAGTGAAGGGGGTTTTTTCAGAGGGGATCGTGCACTTGTGAAGAATCTAATTAATACATTGGAAGATTTAAGGAAGGAAGAAAAGTTGGTTGAAAATGTGGATACAGTACGAGTGGAAGATGTGGAAAACGCTATAGTAGTAGATGAAGTAGAACTTGAAAAGGGAATGGATGAAGAAGAAATTGTTCAAACAGTCAGTGGAAGTGTAGTGGATGAAAAGGAGGCCGAGAAGAAAAGTGGAATAAAAGTTGCTCAAGTAGTCGGTGGAAAGTGTGAGGAACAGTTTTCTTGGATGTATGGAGAAATAGTACCGAATAGTGAAATTAGGGAAAAATTGGAAAGGTTTCCAGAGTTTTTTTATGATGGAAAAGCTTTGTCTTCTGAGCGGGAGGAATTGATTTTGAACGGTTATATAGAATATCGGATTGATAGGAAAGAAAAAGACTGTGATTTCCAACAGCATCGACGTGATTTCAGACTATATCGGGAGTATCATCGGAAGGTTTTTCAGTTGAAGGATGCCAGGGAGTTGGAGAGTAAATTAAATGCTTTACATTCTGTGAAAGGGGTTAGTTCGACTGGACAGGATTTAGTGGTGCTCCCGTCTTTGACACCACACGTCAAGAATCTTTTGGAAAGGGAAAGAGTGGTTGTTCAACAAGGTGATTTGCAAGTACGTACTGCCGTTCAGGGAGTGAAAACGTCGAATAAGTATGGGGTTTTACAATCTGGGTCGGATAGTGAAAAGGATGAGGAGGTGGAGAATCAGTTATTACAGAAGGGGATTGAGCGAAAGTCAAGAAGGCGGAAATCTGATCGGAGTCGGTCAGCCATTAGAGATGGGAAAGCATCTTTTAAATAAGTTCTGGAATGGGGAAAGAAGATAAGAGAAGAAAAGTGAAAATTCTGTTAAGCAAAATTTGTATTTTTATATGGCAGCAGAAAAATTAGAGACTTTTAACATCCTAGATTTTGGTTTTTTGAACCTCTGAAATAGAGGAGAAGAG
>NC_090921.1:233166118-233171118 GCF_040938575.1 Ambystoma mexicanum
AGAGCGTTGCTCCGAGTCAGCAGGGGAGCTGCCGAGCAGCAGTCTTTCAGGCAAAGCTTTTGTGGGCATCGCTTCTCGGCCTTTTGGCTATGATCAAGTGTCGGGATTCACCTTAGCTGGCTTGCCCAGTCCAAGGTAGACTCCTTTTACAGCTGGTCTCCCTGACCTTCGGGTCAGGGAGTGGGCTACTGATCATGCCTTGAAGGGCCGGAGAATCTTTCGGGCTGGACGTGTTTTGAGTGGAAGATTTGAAGGGGTACGTATCAGGAGTCCCCCCCAGCATGGCTGAAGCATCGCGTGTTCTACCGCCGGCGACGCAGCTGAGATATTCGATTCGGATTGCTGTCCAAAAGGATTTCCAAGAAGTAAAGGATTTCGACTATGTTGTTAATAAGGTACTTTTTGAGGCTTTACAAATAGACAGAGACAAAATTTATTGTATGCAAGAGCATAGGAACGCTTGCATGTATGATATTACTTTTGTAGACGAAGTCTCTTCCTTGAGTGCGTATGAAGTGTACAAAATGGAAAAGAAGAACAATAATATTTTGGAAGGTGTTTTGGTGGAGCTTTGTTTCGTCCGACAAACTGTTCCATTAATTGTGCATATGTACAATCCATTCGTGTCAGTAGAGAAAATTACTAATTGGTTATTGCATTATTGTGAAGAAGTGAAAGGAGGTCAAATGCAAAGGAACAAATTTGGATATTTTAACGGTGATCGGAGATTTGTTGTAGTGTTAAAAAAACATCCAGAAGGCATTGGAGGTTTATGTCACCCCCCGGGGGTGTTTAAGATTTTGGAACAGAATGGGTATCTGTATTACCCCAACCAGCCGGTGTTCTGTAGGTTTTGTCGACAGTTTGGACACACAAAACGAGATTGCCCGAAAGATAAATGTTGGAATTGTGGTAAATCGAACCATAAATTGATGGAATGTGATCAGACACTACTGTGTACTGTTTGTAATACGGAGGGACATGTTGCAGTGACATGCCCGACGACTAGGCGTACATATGCACAAGCTACTAGTGAAGGTGGTTTTTTCAGAGGGGATCGTGCAGTTGTGATGAATCCGATTAACACATTGGAAGATTTAAGGAAGGAAGAGAAGTTGGTTGAAAATGTGGATATAGTACGAGTGGAAGATGTGGAAAACATTGTAGCAGTAGATGAAGAAGAACTTGAAAAGGGAATAGATGAAGATGAAATTGTTCAAGCAGCCAGTGGAAGTGAAGTGGCAGATGAAAAGGGGGCTGAGAAGAAAAGTGGAATGAAAGTTGCTCAAGTAGTCGGTGGAAAGTATGAGGAACAGTTTTCTTGGATGTATGGAGAAATATTACCGAATAGTGAAATTAGGGAAAAATTGGAAAGATTTCCAGAGTTTTTTTATTATGGAAAAGCTTTGTCTTCTGAGCGGGAGGAATTGATTTTGAACGGTTATATAAAACATCGGATTGACAAGAAAGAAAAAGACTGTGATTTCCAACAGCATCGACATGATTTCAGATTATATCGGGATTATCAACGGAAGTGTTTTCAGTTGATGGATGCCAGGGAGTTGGAGAGTAAAATAAATGCTTTAAATCCTGTGATAGGGGTTAGTTCGGCTGGACAGGATTTAGTGGTGCTCCCGTCTTTGACACCACACGTCAAGAATCTTTTGGAAAGGGAAAGAGTGGTTGTTCAACAAGTTGATTTGCAAGTACGTACTGCCGTTCAGGGAGTGAAAACGTCGAATAAGTATGGGGTTTTACAATCTGGGTCGGATAGTGAAAAGGATGAGGAGGTGGAGAATCAGTTGTTACAGAAGGGGATTGAGCGAAAGTCAAGAAGGCGGAAATCTGATCGGAGTCGGTCAGCCATTAGAGATGGGAAAGCATCTTTTAAATAAGTTCTGAAATGGGGAAAGAAGATAAGAGAAGAAAAGAGAAAATTCTGTTGAGCAAAATTTGTATTTTTATGTGGCAGCAGAAAAATTGGAGACTTTTAATATCCTAGATTTTGGTTTTTTGAACCTCTGAAATAGAGGAGAAGAGAATAAATTATAAATGTAGTTATACGTTTTTTTTTTGATTGGCCTTTTTTGATTTGACATTTTTTGATTTGGTCTATTTTTCTTTTTTCCTGATTTTCAAAAAATTGGAGGTTTGGGACGGTTAAAGGGGTGATGAGGAGACCGAAAAAAAAAAAAAAAAAAAAAAAAAAAAAAAAAATCTGTTCTTATCAGTTTAATATCTGATACGTCCTCTATCTGGGGACCATATATTAAATTGATTTTTGGAACCGGGAGATGGAATGGGAGCTTGCTCTGTCCACTCCACGCATCAACTTGGTATTGCAGTACCTCCAGGACTGGTGCACTTCCCCACTTGGGGAAAACAATGCTGTGAAAAAGAAAGACTGAGCAATTCTTGAAAGAAGAGCACTTTGCAATATTTTTTTGTTTAAATGTGTTTTTTTTTTCCAGTGTTTCGGAAAAGGTGCTGTTGTGTCACGGGAGGAAAAAAAAGTCTGCCCTTTTTGCTTGCTTTTCACAGGAGCTGCAAAGCAAGGCAAAGGAGCCAGCCAGCCAGCCAGCAGCACAAGGAGGAGATGGGGGACACTGTCCTTGCCCTGCCTCACCCCTGAAAGGCCCCGAACGGCCCCGAACGGCCAAGCCTTATCTGAGGGGGACGCACTTGGGGGAGCATCTCCTGGGCAGCTGAGGGTGACTTTCGGCCGCTAGGTGACGGGGCCAGTGCCAGGCCGGGCTGCAGCTTGGCTGGGTGGAGCTCTGCAGCCTGTGTCTGGCCGTCTCGCACCAGGCGCTGTGGGACCCATGGAAATCTTGGGGCGGAGCCATGCAAAATATGCTTACCATACCGCCGGGCATGCTGGTCATGCAAATGCTATTCTTGGCCGAGGAATCTGGGGCTCTGCCGCAGAGCGTTGCTCCGAGTCAGCAGGGGAGCTGCCGAGCAGCAGTCTTTCAGGCAAAGCTTTTGTGGGCATCGCTTCTCGGCCTTTTGGCTATGATCAAGTGTCGGGATTCACCTTAGCTGTCTGGCTTGCCCAGTCCAAGGTAGACTCCTTTTACAGCTGGCCTCCCTGACCTTCGGGTCAGGGAGTGGGCTACTGATCATGCCTTGAAGGGCCGGAGAATCTTTCGGGCTGGACGAGTTTCGAGTGGAAGATTTGAGGGGGAACGCGTCGGAGGACTCCCCCAGCATGGCTGAAACATCCCGTGTTCTACCGCCGGCAACGCAGTTGAGATATTCAGTTCGGATTGCTGTCCAGAAGGATTTCCAAGAAGTGAAGGATTTCGACTATGTTGTTAATAAGGTACTTTTTGAGGCTTTACAAGCAGACAAAGACAAAATTTATTGTATGCAAGAGCACAGGAACGCTTGCACGTATGATATTACTTTTGTAGACGAAGTCTCTTCCTTGAGTGCGTATGAAGAGTATAAAATGGAAAAGAAGAATAATAGTATTTTGGAAGGAGTTCTGGTGGAGCTTTGTTTCGTCCGACAAACTGTTCCATTAATTGTGCATATGTACAATCCATTTGTGTCAGTAGAGAAAATTACTAATTGGTTATTGCATTATTGTGAAGAAGTGAAAGGAGGTCAAATGCAAAAGAACAAATTTGGATATTTTAACGGAGATCGGAGATTTGTTGTAGTGTTAAAAAAACATCCAGAAGGCATTGGAGGTTTATGTCACCCCCCGGGGGTGTTTAAGATTTTGGAACAGAATGGGTATTTGTATTACCCCAACCAGCCGATGTTCTGTAGGTTTTGTCGACAGTTTGGACACATGAAACGAGATTGCCCGAAAGATAAATGTTGGAATTGTGGTAAATCGGACCATAAATTGGTGGAATGTGATCAGACACTATTGTGTACTGTTTGTAATATGGAGGGTCATGTTGCAGTGACATGCCCGACGACCAGACGTACATATGCACAAGCTACTAGTGAAGGGGGTTTTTTCAGAGGGGATCGTGCACTTGTGAAGAATCTAATTAATACATTGGAAGATTTAAGGAAGGAAGAAAAGTTGGTTGAAAATGTGGATACAGTACGAGTGGAAGATGTGGAAAACGCTATAGTAGTAGATGAAGTAGAACTTGAAAAGGGAATGGATGAAGAAGAAATTGTTCAAACAGTCAGTGGAAGTGTAGTGGATGAAAAGGAGGCCGAGAAGAAAAGTGGAATAAAAGTTGCTCAAGTAGTCGGTGGAAAGTGTGAGGAACAGTTTTCTTGGATGTATGGAGAAATAGTACCGAATAGTGAAATTAGGGAAAAATTGGAAAGGTTTCCAGAGTTTTTTTATGATGGAAAAGCTTTGTCTTCTGAGCGGGAGGAATTGATTTTGAACGGTTATATAGAATATCGGATTGATAGGAAAGAAAAAGACTGTGATTTCCAACAGCATCGACGTGATTTCAGACTATATCGGGAGTATCATCGGAAGGTTTTTCAGTTGAAGGATGCCAGGGAGTTGGAGAGTAAATTAAATGCTTTACATTCTGTGAAAGGGGTTAGTTCGACTGGACAGGATTTAGTGGTGCTCCCGTCTTTGACACCACACGTCAAGAATCTTTTGGAAAGGGAAAGAGTGGTTGTTCAACAAGGTGATTTGCAAGTACGTACTGCCGTTCAGGGAGTGAAAACGTCGAATAAGTATGGGGTTTTACAATCTGGGTCGGATAGTGAAAAGGATGAGGAGGTGGAGAATCAGTTATTACAGAAGGGGATTGAGCGAAAGTCAAGAAGGCGGAAATCTGATCGGAGTCGGTCAGCCATTAGAGATGGGAAAGCATCTTTTAAATAAGTTCTGGAATGGGGAAAGAAGATAAGAGAAGAAAAGTGAAAATTCTGTTAAGCAAAATTTGTATTTTTATATGGCAGCAGAAAAATTAGAGACTTTTAACATCCTAGATTTTGGTTTTTTGAACCTCTGAAATAGAGGAGAAGAGAATAAATTAGAAATGTAGTTATACGTTTCTTTT
>NC_090921.1:233173618-233178618 GCF_040938575.1 Ambystoma mexicanum
GAGCAGCAGTCTTTCAGGCAAAGCTTTTGTGGGCATCGCTTCTCGGCCTTTTGGCTATGATCAAGTGTCGGGATTCACCTTAGCTGGCTTGCCCAGTCCAAGGTAGACTCCTTTTACAGCTGGTCTCCCTGACCTTCGGGTCAGGGAGTGGGCTACTGATCATGCCTTGAAGGGCCGGAGAATCTTTCGGGCTGGACGTGTTTTGAGTGGAAGATTTGAAGGGGTACGTATCAGGAGTCCCCCCCAGCATGGCTGAAGCATCGCGTGTTCTACCGCCGGCGACGCAGCTGAGATATTCGATTCGGATTGCTGTCCAAAAGGATTTCCAAGAAGTAAAGGATTTCGACTATGTTGTTAATAAGGTACTTTTTGAGGCTTTACAAATAGACAGAGACAAAATTTATTGTATGCAAGAGCATAGGAACGCTTGCATGTATGATATTACTTTTGTAGACGAAGTCTCTTCCTTGAGTGCGTATGAAGTGTACAAAATGGAAAAGAAGAACAATAATATTTTGGAAGGTGTTTTGGTGGAGCTTTGTTTCGTCCGACAAACTGTTCCATTAATTGTGCATATGTACAATCCATTCGTGTCAGTAGAGAAAATTACTAATTGGTTATTGCATTATTGTGAAGAAGTGAAAGGAGGTCAAATGCAAAGGAACAAATTTGGATATTTTAACGGTGATCGGAGATTTGTTGTAGTGTTAAAAAAACATCCAGAAGGCATTGGAGGTTTATGTCACCCCCCGGGGGTGTTTAAGATTTTGGAACAGAATGGGTATCTGTATTACCCCAACCAGCCGGTGTTCTGTAGGTTTTGTCGACAGTTTGGACACACAAAACGAGATTGCCCGAAAGATAAATGTTGGAATTGTGGTAAATCGAACCATAAATTGATGGAATGTGATCAGACACTACTGTGTACTGTTTGTAATACGGAGGGACATGTTGCAGTGACATGCCCGACGACTAGGCGTACATATGCACAAGCTACTAGTGAAGGTGGTTTTTTCAGAGGGGATCGTGCAGTTGTGATGAATCCGATTAACACATTGGAAGATTTAAGGAAGGAAGAGAAGTTGGTTGAAAATGTGGATATAGTACGAGTGGAAGATGTGGAAAACATTGTAGCAGTAGATGAAGAAGAACTTGAAAAGGGAATAGATGAAGATGAAATTGTTCAAGCAGCCAGTGGAAGTGAAGTGGCAGATGAAAAGGGGGCTGAGAAGAAAAGTGGAATGAAAGTTGCTCAAGTAGTCGGTGGAAAGTATGAGGAACAGTTTTCTTGGATGTATGGAGAAATATTACCGAATAGTGAAATTAGGGAAAAATTGGAAAGATTTCCAGAGTTTTTTTATTATGGAAAAGCTTTGTCTTCTGAGCGGGAGGAATTGATTTTGAACGGTTATATAAAACATCGGATTGACAAGAAAGAAAAAGACTGTGATTTCCAACAGCATCGACATGATTTCAGATTATATCGGGATTATCAACGGAAGTGTTTTCAGTTGATGGATGCCAGGGAGTTGGAGAGTAAAATAAATGCTTTAAATCCTGTGATAGGGGTTAGTTCGGCTGGACAGGATTTAGTGGTGCTCCCGTCTTTGACACCACACGTCAAGAATCTTTTGGAAAGGGAAAGAGTGGTTGTTCAACAAGTTGATTTGCAAGTACGTACTGCCGTTCAGGGAGTGAAAACGTCGAATAAGTATGGGGTTTTACAATCTGGGTCGGATAGTGAAAAGGATGAGGAGGTGGAGAATCAGTTGTTACAGAAGGGGATTGAGCGAAAGTCAAGAAGGCGGAAATCTGATCGGAGTCGGTCAGCCATTAGAGATGGGAAAGCATCTTTTAAATAAGTTCTGAAATGGGGAAAGAAGATAAGAGAAGAAAAGAGAAAATTCTGTTGAGCAAAATTTGTATTTTTATGTGGCAGCAGAAAAATTGGAGACTTTTAATATCCTAGATTTTGGTTTTTTGAACCTCTGAAATAGAGGAGAAGAGAATAAATTATAAATGTAGTTATACGTTTTTTTTTTGATTGGCCTTTTTTGATTTGACATTTTTTGATTTGGTCTATTTTTCTTTTTTCCTGATTTTCAAAAAATTGGAGGTTTGGGACGGTTAAAGGGGTGATGAGGAGACCGAAAAAAAAAAAAAAAAAAAAAAAAAAAAAAAAAAAAATCTGTTCTTATCAGTTTAATATCTGATACGTCCTCTATCTGGGGACCATATATTAAATTGATTTTTGGAACCGGGAGATGGAATGGGAGCTTGCTCTGTCCACTCCACGCATCAACTTGGTATTGCAGTACCTCCAGGACTGGTGCACTTCCCCACTTGGGGAAAACAATGCTGTGAAAAAGAAAGACTGAGCAATTCTTGAAAGAAGAGCACTTTGCAATATTTTTTTGTTTAAATGTGTTTTTTTTTTCCAGTGTTTCGGAAAAGGTGCTGTTGTGTCACGGGAGGAAAAAAAAGTCTGCCCTTTTTGCTTGCTTTTCACAGGAGCTGCAAAGCAAGGCAAAGGAGCCAGCCAGCCAGCCAGCAGCACAAGGAGGAGATGGGGGACACTGTCCTTGCCCTGCCTCACCCCTGAAAGGCCCCGAACGGCCCCGAACAGCCAAGCCTTATCTGAGGGGGACGCACTTGGGGGAGCATCTCCTGGGCAGCTGAGGGTGACTTTCGGCCGCTAGGTGACGGGGCCAGTGCCAGGCCGGGCTGCAGCTTGGCTGGGTGGAGCTCTGCAGCCTGTGTCTGGCCGTCTCGCACCAGGCGCTGTGGGACCCATGGAAATCTTGGGGCGGAGCCATGCAAAATATGCTTACCATACCGCCGGGCATGCTGGTCATGCAAATGCTATTCTTGGCCGAGGAATCTGGGGCTCTGCCGCAGAGCGTTGCTCCGAGTCAGCAGGGGAGCTGCCGAGCAGCAGTCTTTCAGGCAAAGCTTTTGTGGGCATCGCTTCTCGGCCTTTTGGCTATGATCAAGTGTCGGGATTCACCTTAGCTGTCTGGCTTGCCCAGTCCAAGGTAGACTCCTTTTACAGCTGGCCTCCCTGACCTTCGGGTCAGGGAGTGGGCTACTGATCATGCCTTGAAGGGCCGGAGAATCTTTCGGGCTGGACGAGTTTCGAGTGGAAGATTTGAGGGGGAACGCGTCGGAGGACTCCCCCAGCATGGCTGAAACATCCCGTGTTCTACCGCCGGCAACGCAGTTGAGATATTCAGTTCGGATTGCTGTCCAGAAGGATTTCCAAGAAGTGAAGGATTTCGACTATGTTGTTAATAAGGTACTTTTTGAGGCTTTACAAGCAGACAAAGACAAAATTTATTGTATGCAAGAGCACAGGAACGCTTGCACGTATGATATTACTTTTGTAGACGAAGTCTCTTCCTTGAGTGCGTATGAAGAGTATAAAATGGAAAAGAAGAATAATAGTATTTTGGAAGGAGTTCTGGTGGAGCTTTGTTTCGTCCGACAAACTGTTCCATTAATTGTGCATATGTACAATCCATTTGTGTCAGTAGAGAAAATTACTAATTGGTTATTGCATTATTGTGAAGAAGTGAAAGGAGGTCAAATGCAAAAGAACAAATTTGGATATTTTAACGGAGATCGGAGATTTGTTGTAGTGTTAAAAAAACATCCAGAAGGCATTGGAGGTTTATGTCACCCCCCGGGGGTGTTTAAGATTTTGGAACAGAATGGGTATTTGTATTACCCCAACCAGCCGATGTTCTGTAGGTTTTGTCGACAGTTTGGACACATGAAACGAGATTGCCCGAAAGATAAATGTTGGAATTGTGGTAAATCGGACCATAAATTGGTGGAATGTGATCAGACACTATTGTGTACTGTTTGTAATATGGAGGGTCATGTTGCAGTGACATGCCCGACGACCAGACGTACATATGCACAAGCTACTAGTGAAGGGGGTTTTTTCAGAGGGGATCGTGCACTTGTGAAGAATCTAATTAATACATTGGAAGATTTAAGGAAGGAAGAAAAGTTGGTTGAAAATGTGGATACAGTACGAGTGGAAGATGTGGAAAACGCTATAGTAGTAGATGAAGTAGAACTTGAAAAGGGAATGGATGAAGAAGAAATTGTTCAAACAGTCAGTGGAAGTGTAGTGGATGAAAAGGAGGCCGAGAAGAAAAGTGGAATAAAAGTTGCTCAAGTAGTCGGTGGAAAGTGTGAGGAACAGTTTTCTTGGATGTATGGAGAAATAGTACCGAATAGTGAAATTAGGGAAAAATTGGAAAGGTTTCCAGAGTTTTTTTATGATGGAAAAGCTTTGTCTTCTGAGCGGGAGGAATTGATTTTGAACGGTTATATAGAATATCGGATTGATAGGAAAGAAAAAGACTGTGATTTCCAACAGCATCGACGTGATTTCAGACTATATCGGGAGTATCATCGGAAGGTTTTTCAGTTGAAGGATGCCAGGGAGTTGGAGAGTAAATTAAATGCTTTACATTCTGTGAAAGGGGTTAGTTCGACTGGACAGGATTTAGTGGTGCTCCCGTCTTTGACACCACACGTCAAGAATCTTTTGGAAAGGGAAAGAGTGGTTGTTCAACAAGGTGATTTGCAAGTACGTACTGCCGTTCAGGGAGTGAAAACGTCGAATAAGTATGGGGTTTTACAATCTGGGTCGGATAGTGAAAAGGATGAGGAGGTGGAGAATCAGTTATTACAGAAGGGGATTGAGCGAAAGTCAAGAAGGCGGAAATCTGATCGGAGTCGGTCAGCCATTAGAGATGGGAAAGCATCTTTTAAATAAGTTCTGGAATGGGGAAAGAAGATAAGAGAAGAAAAGTGAAAATTCTGTTAAGCAAAATTTGTATTTTTATATGGCAGCAGAAAAATTAGAGACTTTTAACATCCTAGATTTTGGTTTTTTGAACCTCTGAAATAGAGGAGAAGAGAATAAATTAGAAATGTAGTTATACGTTTCTTTTTTTTGATTGGCCTTTTTTTGATTTGACATT